>NC_080171.1:45993069-46072221 GCF_950295315.1 Erinaceus europaeus | reverse complement strand
GGTCTGAGAGTTGGTGCAGTAAGTCAACCAGAGGGCTATCAAGCATGATATCCCAAGTTCAAGGCCTGGCATAACATTTGCCACAGTGAAGTTCCTGTTCTCTCCTCTCATCAATATATCTTTTATAAAAGAAAAGAAATACATATTAAATATATATATGTATACACACACACACACACACACACACACACACATATATATATGAAACACAGAATTTACAAGAATGAGATCCCCAACATCACATCAGTATCCAGGAACCAACAAGTAAATAAATAAATGCATAAGTATATGCACATCCAAGAAGGTTATTTGAACTAATACACACATGAGCATACAAACAAAAACTTCTCTAAAATATAATCATTAACCTTAAAATAATTTTTAACTCTTCTAAAGAGTCATTGTATGTCTTTGAAAACAAGATAAATGAAGGCATAATAGAAAGAGGAAGAATAGTTTGGGGTATAGAAAAGAAACTTGCAATATAACAAAAGGAGTACTCAAAAGAAAGGTTGAATAAAAACTGAATTATAGTTTAACCTCTGCATAATTAAAAAAAGAAAACACTGAAGTAAATGAATTTAGTCGAAATAATCATTAGACAAAAGGATAATAATGAAAATACATAAAGAGCTAACCAAACTTAGCAAAAAAAAAAGATAACCACATCAAAAAGTGGAGAGAGGATATGAACAGAATATTCACCAAAGAAGCAATCAAAAGGCCAACAGACATATATCATCCAAGTCATTGTCAGAGAAATGCAAATTAAGACAACATTGAAGATATCACTTCACTCCTATGAGAATGGCAAACATCAGAAAGCATAGAAACAACAAATGCTGAAGAAGTTTGCAGGGGAAAAAAAACTCCTGCACTGCTGGAGGCAACATAAATTGGCTCAACCCCTTTGGAGAGCAGTTTGGAGAGCTCAAAAGGCTAGAAATGAACTTCCCCTATGACACTGTAATTCCTCTTCTGAGGATATATCCTAAGGAATTAAAGACACAATCCAAAAAGATCTGTTTATATCTATATTCATAGCAGCAATATCTGAAATACCCCAAACCTGAAAGCAACCTATAATTCACCTTATTTAAAAAATATTTTTGTATATTAACTTAATTTTATTTATTGGATAGAGACAGAGAGAAATTGAAAGGGGAAGGGAAAGAGACAGAGAGATACCTGCAACCCTGCTTCATCACTTTTGAAGCTTTCACCCTGCAGGTGGGGACCAGAGGCTTGAACCCGGGTCCTTGCACACTGTAATGTGTGTACTTAATCAGGTGCACCAATACCTGGTGTCAGAATTCACCTTCTTCACCTCATCTTGGATATAGCTCGAAGGAATCATGTTATTTGAGACAAGCCAGAATGAGAAGGAATGACTATGGCATAATCTCACTATTGAATAGAAACTGAGATAAGAACAGAACAGAGGGAGTCGGGCTGTAGCGCAGCGGGTTAAGCGCAGGTGGCGCAAAGCACAAGGACCGGAGTAAGGATCCCGGTTCGAACCCCGGCTCCCCACCTGCAGGGAAGTCGCTTCACAGGTGGTGAAGCAGGTCTGCAGGTGTCTATCTTTCTCTCCTCCTCTCTGTCTTCCCCTCCTCTCTCCATTTCTCTCTGTCCTATCCAACAATGATGACGACAACAACAATAATAACTACAACAATAAAAAAAACAACAAGGGCAACAAAAGGGAATAAATAAATTAAATAAATATTTTAAAAAACAGAACAGAAAGGGGAAAAAGAACAAAAGAACAGAAAGGGGAAACAGTAAGTAGAACTTGGACTGTGTTTGGTGTCTTACACTAAAACAAAGGATGAGGGTGAGGAAGTTTCAAGCCTAATGCATGAAAGTGGAAGAAGACTTATGCCTAGGTAAAGTGTTTTGTAGAAAATTGAGACATTTTACACATGTATCAATGGTACTTACTGTAAACCATTAATACCCTAATAAAAAAAGAAAAGGCTATAAAACAAAATAAAAAAGAAATAGTTTTATCCTGAAAAAATTTCCTCTCTTATCCCCTACTTCATTTCCTTCAATCACTTTATGTCTAACATCATCATATAAAGTAAGGACTATAAGAGCTGGATAAGGGCAAGAGAACAAATCACTTTAATGATGATGGTCTTTTTGGTCACCCCAACATCTGGGGCTCTAGTCAGGTAATCTTTCAATTCTCACATAGATATGATAGGCCTAGACCTCTAAGAGATCTCTCTTTCCATCATCACTGGTCATCTCCATTAGGAAAAATATCATAAATCCTCTTGTGGACTTCCACATGACTTTGATCTCAATGTAGAACAGCAATGGAAGGTCCTGCCTCTGAAGGGAAGCTGAGTCAACATACTCTGCCACTTGAATAAGACTGGTCCTGGAATGAGTGCCGCCTATAATTATTCTAGATGTGACCATGGACTGCAAGCTTAGACTGACAGGGATTCAGAGCTCCTGTCCCATATATGAATATATATGGAGCCTAGGTCAGACTGATGGGGTTAACCGTTAATGGCATTTATATATGTTCCTCATATTTGGGAACTACTTTCTGACCTAATCCAGCTTTCTAGTCCTATTCTCAACTCTGACACCAAATCCCCAAATAATACTTTTAGTTCACCTGCATGTTAGCTATCAGGCTCAGGCAAAAATTACTAAAGTCATGGGTCTCCTGGAACATATCTAAAATAGACTTCCTAGATTCTTCCCACAAGAAGACCCCTAGTTTCACCTGCTCTATTCCTATATTTGGGTTCCTGATTATTAAACAGTTTTTTCTGCTTTATATTTTAATGCTGTTCAGTCACCAACTTGCAGATGTTATCATGAGGCCAACCTGACTTCCCTAGGTTGACGACCTCACCAATGTATCTTGGAATCTCATTTCCACAGTCATGCCCCACTAGGGAAAGATAGAAATAGACTGTGAGTATGGATCAACATCTCAATATCAATGTGCAGTGGAAAAGCAATTAAAAAAGCAAGACCTTCCACCTCCTGCTCTCCATAAAGATCATTGGTCCATACTCCCAGAGGGATAAAGAATAGGGAAGATTCCAGTGGAGGGGATGGGATATAGTACTCAGGTGGTGAGAATTTTATGCAATTGTACTCCTGACATCCCATAATGTTGTCAATTATTATTAAATAATTAAGAAAAATAGTAATTTATTTTAATTAAAAACTACCTTAAAGAGTAGATATAAAATCCAGATTTTATAAACATTATGATCTGCAGAGGATGGAAATGTTCAATATATATCTAAAACTTATTTAGAAATGTGAGCAAAATGCTTACATTGATTACAAAGTTTAATAAAACTCTGATTTATATGTTTGACAAAGTATATTAAAAGTTTATATATAGGAGATTACTATGGTTACATGTGGCAGCTTATTTGTGCAATTAAATCATAATGAAAATTTCCAACAGAGTTATTATTGAACATCAGGTAACCAAAAACGTCACTGGAAGATGCAAAGCCTGTCTTGAAGTCCAATATAAAAACTCTTCTTGATAAGATATGTGCATACCTCAATTATACTTTCCTTATTCCATTTGGAATATATCATTAAAGAAAACAAGAAAGGGTTTTTTTTTAAATCTTTTAATATGTTATTTTGTAGAATGCTGGTGATACTCAAGAAGTAAATGTTTTGCTTTGATTTCTGTTATCATTTGACTTTACCTTTTAAGCCAACATTATCAGATAAAATGAAAAAAAATCGGAAGCCCGGCTGTAGTGAAGTGGGTTAAGTGCACGTGGTGCAAAGCACAAGGACGGGCTTAAGGATCCCGGTTTGAACCCCCAGCTTCCCACCTGAAGTGGAGTCACTTCACAGGCGGTGAAGCAGGTCTGCAGGTGTCTATCTTTCTCTCCCCCTCTCTGTCTTCCCCTCCTGTCTCCATTTCTCTCTTTCCTATCCAACAACGACGACATCGATAACTACAACAATAAAGCAACAAGGGCAACAAAAGGCAATAAAAAATAAATAAATATTAAAAAAGACAACCATTATTAAAAAAAAAGAAAAAAATAGCAGCATGAGAAAGGAGGGGCAGCACAGCAGCTGAGTTTCCTCAGTAGAGTGACGTAAACTTGGGTTCCTGGCATGACAAAGAGGAACTACATGTTTGATCTTGATTATTGGTCTGCTTGTCTGCAGAATGTAGATGTAATGCTTCAGTCTCGTCTGCATTGGAAGCAATTTGGATCCTATTCCATTTCCTCCCTCTGGGAGTCTGGAAATCTAGACTTACATTAAGATGAGCGGACATGTTCTTCCTGCCTGATTCACTGTCTTTTTTTTTTTTTTCCCTCCAGGGTTATTGCTGGCCTCGGTGCCATTTTTTCCCCTTTTTTGTTGCCCTTGTTGTTGTAGCCTCGCTGTGGTTATCATTATTGCCATTGCTGATGTCGCTCTCTGCTGGACAGGACAGAGAGAAATGGAGACAGGAGGGGAAGACAGAGAGGGGGAGAGAAAGATAGACACCTGCAGACCCGCTCCACTGCCTGCAAAGAGACTCCCCTGCAGCTGGGAGTCCGGGGATCAAACCAGGATCCTTACGCTGGTCCCTGCGCTTTGCGCCACATGCCTCAACCCACTGCGCCACCACCTGACCCCCCTGATTCACTGTCTTAACAATGAGTAATAAAAACTTGATGACTATGTATTTTTGACAATGGAAGCACTGTACCCAAAGTTAACATTAAAAACAATAATTATCTTCGATAACATATACTTAATACATTTATGTATGTTTGCAGAATAGTGAGCTAAAGATGAAAAGGACTTGCTTTGAAGGAACTATAAGAACAGGCAATTAATTTCATCATTTTAATATTTTGTGTCATTTCAGTGAATGCAAAATCAGCATCTGCATTAAACTGTAACAGTATCAGTATAGTCAATACAATAAAGCAGGGGCAGGGCAGTGGCTCATCTGTTTAAGTGCACACATTACCATGCACAAGAACCTGGGTTCAAGCCCCCAGCCTCCACTTGCAGGGGGAAAGCTTCACAAGTGGTGAAGCAGGACTGCAGCTCTCTCTCTCTCTCTCTCGCTCTCTCTCTCTCTCTCTCTCCCTTTCTAGCTGCCCTGTCCTCTCAATTTCTTTCTGTTATATCAAATTAAATAAATAAAATTTTTTAAAAAGCAGGTTCATAATAGAGCTGATTCAAGAGAGTAAGTAGCTTACCATACATGTCATACAGGAGGCCTTAATTAAAATGTTGGCCTAGTAGTAGTGGAATTACACATACATGGGACCCTAGCATTGCTAACAAGAAAAGCAAAGAAGAATGAGCTTGTGGGATCAAATCTTAAAACTTACTGATAATTAAAGAAAAATAAACTTTTAGTTTTTGTATGTAATTAAAACTAAGGTAGAAAATCTTTAAGAATAAAATAAATGCTGAATGCAGACCAAAAGACAAAAAAGTTATAGATGTGTTCAATTAAGAAAGTAATAAAAGCCCTTTGTGAATTATAGGTCAGAATATCAATTAAGGCAATATTAAAAAATGTTTTAAGAGAGGCCAAGGACTCTTACCATAATAAAATAAAACTACTAAAAACCACAAAGATCAGCACAAAAACTGGATATTCTCCAAGAAATCTTGGCATTACAAAGCGTATCAATTTATAAACTTACATCTACTCTGCTAAAACACCAGACAATTAGACTTAATATTTTTGGATTAGACATTGCAAACTTAGGCAAATATAGAAACATCTATTTTATCAAGCAAGATTAGAATTTTTCCTGAAATTTTAATAACTGCTATTTTTTTATTTTGATATTATTTTTAACATATAAGGTACTTTGAGTTATAGCAATTAACATTGGGTCATTTCCTGCCCCCTATTATACAAACATCAATATAATTAATTAATTAATTAATTAAACATAATAATTGTGTCATTGATCAAGAAAGTACATTTTCTTAAATGTGAAATTTTTATCTTAAATATTCAATTGTTTTGAAAAACATATGATAAAAACCCACATCTATATTAAATAGACACATAGAAGAGACTGACCAAAGAAGTACTTGTGCTAATTTCAGTCAATTCAGTTATTTAAGGTCTTCTCTATGCCAGAAGCAAGTAAGATTACATTATATATATATATATATATATATATATATATATATATATATATAATCATATTTGTTGCATCTAATAGTATTCCAAATAGCTATTTTTTTTTGGTTTAGTCACATAATTCTTTGGTAACTAAAAACAAAATTTGCATATGATTTGCATTATTGTCCATATCCAAATTAATTGTAAGAAATAAACTTCTTTTGGCATTTATGATTTATAGCATTTTTATGAAAGTTTCCAAAAATACAGGACAGGTTAAGTCAACAATGTGATCATCTGAATGAGTTTAGGAATATATTTTTGTAGTATACATATGCCCATTTTTAATTTAATACTAGAATCCTCTTAATTTGGCACTGTAATTATCAATTTAAAATCTTGGTGCTACAAATTCAGTGCTTACATATTTGCTTAACCTGAAAAAAATGTTTCAATACTAAGATCTGTTACTATAGCAATGTTTATATTATTACATTATTTAAATTGTAATTTATACTTAGAACAGAAGCTTATGATAAACTTATGGTTCATTTTCCTATGAGTTACAATTCAGTAATGATTTACCAAGTACTATATTAAAAATCATATGTTGTGTTCGGACTTTATTACATTCCTTTATAAGTACTGGCATTTGTTTTGGTAAATGATTAAATTGCTTACATATCATCTTTGTGCTTTCAAGATGTGTTTTAAAATTTTGTAAGAACAAGTCTAAAACAACTTTTTAATATAAAGAATCCTACTGACAAACTTTACCTTTATATATATTCTGTTAAACTCTCCATGTCTTACCTATTATATCTTATTAAAATTCAAATGTCACACAGCATGGATGACATTTTTGTAATTATTTAGCTTACATTTTTCTTTCTGTTACTATTATCCTGTGTGTTTGTTAAAATATTTAAGCTACAGTAATTTTACTGCCAAACCTTATAAAACTTAGCCAATATACAAAGTATAATATTCATTTGAAATTCATAAAAACTTTTACTGATTCTTCATTATAAATATGTATAGAGGTAATTTTTTTTCAATTACTTAATTGTAGGTTTAGTGGTATACATGGGTATAACTTCTCATCCTCCCGTTATAGGTACCTACAAAACACTCTCTCCTTCACACATTCTTCTAGAGCCCTGTCTCAGTATAATTTCTTTCTCTCTGTTACTCATGTACATAAATATTTACTGCCCTGCCCCTTTCAAATTCTGATCCCTTCTTTCTTTTGCCTTTTCTTTCTGCCTTTTGTTCATTCTTTTTTTTTTTTTTTTCTTTTTCTTCATCCAGGGTTATCTCTGAGGCTTGGTGTCTGCACCATGAATCCATTGCTCCTGGAGGCCATTGTTGTCATTGGATGAGATAGAGAGAAATTAAGAGGAGGGGAAGACAAAGAGGGGGAGAGAAAGATAGACACCTGCAGACCTATTTCACTGCATGTGAAGTGACCCCCTTGCAGGTGGGTTGCCAAAGGCTTGAACCAGGATCCTTGCAAGAGTACTATGTGCGCTTAACCAGGTGCACTACCATCCACCCCACTCTTTTGTTCATTTTTTATTTTTAATTTTGCAATATGAATCTACTGTAAGATAATCTTCCATAGAAAACAACGAAAATCATTTATGTTTGTTTTCATATAAATAATTTCTACAAACTCAGTGAAATAATAGTGTTTTATTAAGATTTCATTAAATGGGTAAGTTAATTTGCATAGTATCATCATCTTTACAATGTTTTGTCTTCTTATCAAAAAAAATAATGATTTACTCTTTGTTCATATTTGTTTACATGGGCCTAAACCTCTAACAGTTCCCTCTCTCCACCATCACTGGTCATCATCAGGAACACTATAAACCCTCTTGTGGGACTCTACAGGACATTGCCTTCAGTGTAGAACAACAATGGTAAGGATTGCCACACTCTCTGAAGGGAAGCTGAGTCAACATACTCTGCCACTTGAGGGAGACTGGTCCTGAAATGAGTGCAGCCTAGAATTTTTCTAGATGTGACCATGGAATGTGTGCTCAGACTTACAGGGATGTAGTGGTCACACAGACTTCTCTGCTAAATCTGAATAGACATGGGCTCCAGGTCAGATATACGGGGTTTATAGTTAACAGTATTTATATACTTTTTCCCATATTTGGGAACTTCTCTCTGCCCTGATCCAACTTTCTACTCCTATTCTCAACTCTGACACCATCTTCCCAGACTATATTTTTAGCCTACCTGCATGGTAGCTGTATGGCTCAAGCAAAAATTAATAAAGTCATGGGCTCCTTAGAATATAATTAAAATAGACTTCCTAGCTTTTTCCAACATGAAGATACTAAATTTCATCTGCTATACTCTTACATCTCGGTTCCTGATCACTAAACAATTTGTTCTGCTTTATATATTAATGCTTTGCAGCCACCAAGTTTCAGATATACCATGAGGCCAATGTGACTTCCCTGGACAGAGGAAATTATCAATATGTCCTGGAACCCCACCTCTCCAGAGCCCTTCCCCACTAGGAAAAAAAAAGAAACATGTTGGGAGTATGGGTCGGCCTGTCAATGCTCATGTTCGACAGAGAAGCAATTACAGAAGCCAGGCCTTCCACCTTCTACTCCCCATAAAGATCTTTGTTCTATACTCCCAGAAGAGATAAAGAATAGGGTAACTTCCAATGGAGAGGAGGGGATATGGAACTCTGTTGGTGGGAATTGTATGGAATTGTACCCTCTTATCCCACACTCTTGTCAATCATTCCTAAATCACTAATAAAATAATAAAATAAAATGTTTTGTTTTCTTATCCAAAAAATGATGACTCTGTTCACATTTACATTTGTGTCTTTCATCTTAGCTTTTAAGCTTTAGCTCAAAATTACTTATAAAACTTTAGCACTATACTTCTAATTTATCATTTTTATCATATAAATATATTTGTTTTATTATGCTTTCAATATGTAATTTTCACAATACGATCTATTATGTAGTAAACTGATATCCTGTATTTGAAAATTGATTTTTATTAATTTTATCAAGAATTCTTGGATTTTTCCATTCAGTCAGTCCTCCAAATTTACAAATAAAAAAGGCCTTGTTACTTTTTATTTATATTTTTAATTATTTATTTTCCCTTTTGTTGCCCTTGCTGCTTTATTGTTGTAGTTATTGTTGTTGTTGTTGATGTCGTCGTTGTTGGAGAGGACAGTGAGAAATGGAGAGAGGAGGGGAAGGCAGAAAGAGGGAGAGAAAGAGAGACACCTGCAGACCTGCTTCACCATTTGTGAAGTGACTCCCCTGCAGGTGGGGAACCAGGGCTCGAACCGGGATCCTTATGCCTTGTGCTGTGCGTCAGGTGCGCTTAATGCGCTGTGCTACATCCCAAACCCTGAACTTGTTACTTCTTCCCCATTTTATATTTCTTTAGTTTTCTTTCCTGCCTAACATTGTAATAACATATTGAATAGCACACAAGTAACTGGGCGATTTTTCCCATTTTCATTTCCATGGAGGAAATGCTACATTTTTCCCTACAAAGAAAGATATTAGTCTAAAATAAAGTCTATGTGAGACTGGGTAGATAGCATAATGATTATGCAAAGAGACCTTCATGTCTGAGGCTTTGAAGTCCCATGTTCAATCCCCCACACCACCATTATCCAGAGCTGATGAGAGTTCTGTAAAATTAATTAATTGATTAATTTAATTAAAGTAAATGTGCATTGTCCTGGTAGGAAAGATGCAAGTGGACTAAAGGGAAATATCACCTAGTAGGGAGAGTTGTCATTCATTCAGCTCAAGCTCAAGCCCCACACCATATCGAAAGGGTTAAAACAAAGGAGTAATTTTCAGAGCTGAACTCTCCTTTTCTCTATTATTATTATTTCTCATAACATCTCTCTCTATACCAGGGGTGATAAAAACATGTAAAAAAAACCTATCAGTGATTAAAGGAAAAATCATTTTAAATTTTTATTGATGAGACTGCTCCATATAAAATCAGTAACAAATACACACATGCATGCACACACACATGATAGCTGTCAGACTCAGGCAAAAATTAGTAAAGGCATGAGCCCCTTGGAATTTACCTAAAATAATCTTCCTAGTTTTTTCCAAAATGGAGACCCCAAATCTCATCTGTTATATTCCTGCCTTTAGGTTCCTGATTATTAAACAAATTGCTCTCCTTTATATCTTAATACTTTTCAGCCACCAAGTTGCAGATGCAACCATGAGGCCAACCTGACTTCCCTGGGCAGGTGACCTCAACAATGTGTCTCCAGGACACATTGCTTCAACCCCACCTCTCCAGAGCCCTGCCCCACTAGGGAAAGGCAGAAACAGGCTAGGGGTATGGATCAACCTGCCAACGCCCATGTCCAACAGAGAAGTAATTCCAGAAGCCAGAACTTCCACTTTCTGCATTCCATAATGATTCTGGGTCCATGCTCACATAAGGATTAAGAATAGGAAACCTTCCAACAGAGAGAATGGGTTAAGGAACTCTGATGGTGGGAACTATGCCCCTCTTATCCTACAATCTTGTTAATCATTATTAAATTTATAAAAATTATAAAAATATTATGAAATAAATGTCTATAAAAGTGTAAGAGCTCTTTTATTGGGGGCTATGAGGAGGTCTTTGACTTTTCTATATTCTGTGTTTCAGTATCTTGTGTTAGTGAAATAACACAAGGTGACAACTCTTTGAATTGTTTGAAATATCTCATTGTTCCTGGTAGTGACAAAGCCCTTGATGTGATGGAGCAGAGTGGCTGACAAGGAATAAAGTCCTCAATACTCAAATCAGCATAGTCAATTAATAACTGGAAAACAGAGCCAAAATATATACACATTGTTGGGGGCTGAAAGTTTGTGTTGCTATGCAATATCTTTCTTGAGAGATGCTGACTAAAAAGTATGAAGTTGAAAGCAATGAAGTGATATTTAACAAGCATGGAGGCATGGCTCAATGAGGAGTAGAAATCAATGAGGCAGAAACAGACTCCTCTTGAAAATAAATGAGGCGAAAATGGACCAACTCCCAGCATTTTTCAGATTTTTTTTTTTTTTGGTAACTAAGTCAGCCAAGTTGAATTCCAGTCATATTTTTTCCTGATCTGAATTGCCTATATTTATGTCCAGTTATGGACATGAAAAATAGCCTACTAGAAACATAATTGCCATCCTCCTTATTTCTCAGCCAAAATTGCTGTTTATACTGCACTAGTTCTAACTCACAATGTACTCAAATGTCATTGCTCAGTCAGTGTCCAGCTTAAACCAAATACATCATCCCATTTCTCTTTTCAGAATATGGGGTCTGGAGTAAACAAGAACATTAGAAAGGACATTGTGCTAATGCATAAGAGTAGAATTCACACAAAAATATCAGGGCCCAAAGGAAATTTCAGAGTTAAAGTTATGTTACGTTCTTCGGAACAGTTTTGCAACTTCATAAAGCTATTGAGAAGATATTTGTAGTCTGGTACAGTCCTAAGGGACTATCTTCTCAAATGGTTGAAAAGCATAGCATAAATTCACTATTTTATAGCACATATTCAGGAAAAAGATATATGGGAGTTAGTTTCTAGAAACAAACTATGGGCTTTATCCTAGGTTTTGGGGGGTTGGAGGTCTAGTTCTCTATCATGTTTCTTAAAGGTTTTTATGATTTGCGGCCTTATTATTTACCAGATGTACTTCTTGGTGTAGGCACTAATTATACAGAGATGGTGTGCATGATGTTTTCCAAGTGCAGTGCAAACTTCCAAAGTGATGTAAAAAAAAACTTTTGTCTGTGAGTCGGGCGGTAGTGCAGCGGGTTAAGCGCACATGGTGCAAAGCACAAGGACCAGTGGAAGGATCTTGGTTAGAGCCCCCTGCTCCCCAGCTGCAGGGGAGTCACTTCACAGACAGTGAAGCAGGTCTGCAGGTGTCTGTCCCCCTCTCTGTCTTCCCCTCCTCTCACCATTTCTCTCTGTCCTATCCAACAACGACGACAATAATAACTACAACAGTAAAACAATAAGGGCAACAAAAGGGAATAAATAAATAAATTAAAAAAAAATTTTTGTCCAAAGTTCACCTCAATATTACTTTTCTGCACTCAAATCTGGGGTAAGTACCTGGTAATATAGGTACCCTCCTAGGTGGAATATATCATTAGCCCAAGGCAGCTGTATTTAAGGGATGTGTCAGATCATTTTAATTCAGGGTGAACTATCTGAAAGTTCAGAAATAGCTACAAAGCAGGAAATGGAGTAACAGTCCCATTTCCCACATATGTCCTCATTCATTTTAAGAATGACTAATTTTTTAAAGTTTTTTTTTAACATTTGAAAAAATTTTTAATATTTATTTCCTTTTTTGTTGGCCTTGTTTTATTATTGTAGTTATTATTGATGTCATTGTTGTTGGATAGGACAGAGAGAAATGAAGAGAGGAGGGGAAGACAGAGAGGGGGAGAGAAAGACACCTACAGAGCTGCTTCTACTCCCCTGCAGGTGGGGAGCTGGGGGATTGAACCAGGATCCTTACACCGGTCCTTGCGCTTTGCGTCACATGCGCTTAACCAGTTGTGCTACTGCCCAATTCCCTAGAGTGACTAATTTTACCTATTATTTGAAACACTAATTAGATAATTTTGTTTATCCAAAATAAATCAAAGCTTATCAAAGAATCTTTATGCTTAATTTTGATGTATAAGCAAAAGATCACATCATTATTCTTAATACAAAAATGCAAAATTCTGAAAACTGATTATCTTGATGTATGTGGTAGTCATAAGTACTTTCTATCAATAGTTATAGTTCTCTTTACTTTTGAAAAATTATAGGATTATGTTACTAGGAATCCTGAAGTTAAGTGTTATCATGTAATCTGGATAGTGAAGTATGAGAACTTGTTTGGAGGTTCTAGCAGGGGAGTGCAGCTACTCCTGTACCCTCCACAGAAGACTGGTTCTTCTATATTCCAGGAAGGCCATCCTCTTCCACTGAGAATGCAGCTTCAGGAGGGATGTACATGGAGCTGTGAGGGAGGAAGGGGACACCTGCCTAGCCAGCCAGATCAGCTGAATCAACCCTGGTGATCAATGGGTTGGGGTGACAGTTGTCGTAGCCAGATCACCCTCACATCCTGGATAACGAAATATGAATGCGAAATATATATTCCTTCTAGATAGAAGCCTTTTAATGTAGTTATATAACTTGATTTTTCTTCAACCTGCTAGTCTGATATAAGCATACTGAATGGATGAGAAATATACAAAAAAAATATTCTGAGTTTATGTATGATGGGCTTGATGTATTGAGTAAAAGTTCAGTAACTATAACCCATCTCTAATATTATCTAAATGCCTTTATCTAAATCTTCATTTGGATCTGCTTCTAGACACAGATGCCTCTCACTACTTCCTTGGTAATGATTTTTTTTCACTCCTATAATTTTTTAAACAAGTAGTTTCAGAGATAAAATAGGTATCACTCACTTCACTGTGGTTACTAGATACACAATTCTTTATCTCTTCTTATGGAATTTGCTAATTTTCCTTTGTATAAGACAATCAAAATTAGGGCATATCTCTAGCATATGCATTGTGTCAAGGATTGAATCCAAGACCTTATGCATAGAAATACTGCACTCTAATTAGTGGCTACAACTTGGATAATGTACTTTCCAGGTCACTGTTAGTCTTCATGAAAATAGTTAGCTGAAATCTTAATAAGTGCAAAATATTTTCTGATAAAAATTGCCATATGAAAATTATAGAATTGGATGTGATACTTTATCTTCTGGTATATTTTATGTGGGTTTCCTCAAATATATTATCAATAGCATTTGAGTATTAGGAAATAATAAGTTACTTTAAAAATCTATGATTAGTTTACATGAGTACAATGTTCACTAATTCATGTAGACTTCATTTAAGACTATATGATCCCAATCGATAGAATTTTAATTTTAAACTAAACTTTTAGAGTGTTAATTACCCTCACTTTGCTTTGCTAACAAGTTTAAAGTCAACTTGAAGTATATTTCTATCAATTACACTTTATTATATTGAGTCAGTTTCAGCTTCTTCATATTTTATGACATGCATTATTTTATTTTTCAGCTTATCAATATATTTGTTCGATTTGTTTTGTTTTTTTTTTTTTTTTTTTTTTTTTTTTTTTTTAAATATTTATTTTATTTATTTATTCCCTTTTGTTGCCCTTGTTGTTTTATTGTTGTAGTTATTATTGTTGTTGTTGTTGTTGGATAGGACAGAGAGAAATGGAGAGAGGAGGGGAAGACAGAGAGGGGGAGAGAAAGATAGACACCTGCAGACCTGCTTCACCGCCTGTGAAGCGACTCCCCTGCAGGTGGGGAGCCGGGGTTCGAACCGGGATCCTTATGCTGGTCCTTGTGCTTTGCGCCACCTGCGCTTAACCCGCTGCGCTACAGCCCGACTCCCGTTCGATTTGTTTTATAGTCATATAGCTTTAGCTATAATGACTATAAAACTATTTTGTAATTTGAATTATATCTTCCTTGAACTGAGGCAGAATATCAACCACTACTCAATTTAGAAACAGAAACATTAAGTAATTCTGGCATACTGACTATGGCTACAAAGGAAATTTCACATGGCATCTGAGATAATATTTCATTAAAATAAATAAAAGCACTAAGAAAAAGACAGATTCAGTATCTAGAAAGGAGGCTTGTGACAGAGGAACTCCTTGGGAATAGTGCTGAATTTATTTATCTGGAAAAATAATTAATTAAATACATACCATATAATGTCTCTTGAAAAGGGAGAATTTGAGACAAGAGTAGGAACCATTTCTTTTCCACTACACCCTTTCCAGAATGTGTTGTTTTTGTCCTTTCTGATGCAGGACATCCTCACAGGTGTGAAGTGGAATCTCATTGTCTTTATTTGTATCTCTCTGATAATCAGTGACTTTAATCATTTTTCTTCATATGGCTATTGGTCATCTGGATATCTTCTTTGATGAAGACTCTGCCCATTTCCTCTCCCTACTTCTTAGTGGGGTTGCTAGTTTTTACATTATTGAATTTTCTGAACCTTTTATATATTTTGATTAGTAGCCCCTTGTATAATGATTAACATGTAAAGAACTTACTCACTAGGGTGACTTTCTATTTTGGGGATGGCTCCTTTAGCAGTACAAACACATTTTGGTCCCATTAGTTCATTTTTGTTCTGTTTTTCTTGTTATTGACTATTTTTCAAAGAAGTTTCTGAAATAAACATTGTGAAGTGCTCTGCCAATATTTTATTCTACATACTTGATGGTTTCTGATATAACAACTAGTCAGAGATGAGTGGTTAAGGGAGCTATAATGAGGGCCAGATGGTGCATACCTAGTTTAGCACACGCTGCAATGCATAAAGATCTGGGTTTCAGCCCCCTTCCCCAATAGCAGGGGTAAGCTTTGCGAGTGGTGAAGCAGTACTGCAGGTGTCTCTCTCTCTGTCTGTCTCCCTCTCCATCTTCCACCACCTTCTTGATTTCTGACTGCCTCTATCCAATAAATAAAGATAATCAAATTTTTTTTTGGAAAAAAAAAAGGAAAGCTGTAATACATATACGCAGTGGAATACTACTTGACTATTAAGAATGATTAAATGAGGGTAGTGGAGATAGTATAATGGTTATGCAAACAGACTCTCAAGCTTGAGGCTCTAAGGTCCTATGTTCAGTCTCCAGCATCACCATAAACCAAAGCCAAAGCTGAGTAGTGAGGAGAAGGAGGAGGAGAAGGGGAAATCAAATGGTATCCTGTGGCTCATCTTGAATGAAATTTGAAGGAATCATGTTAAGCGATATTAGCCAGAAAGAAAATCATAAATAGTAGGTGATATCACTTACCAGTGGAACTTAAGAAACAAGGAAAGGTAAAGGAAACTTGGACTAAGCATGATCTGTTGCAGCAAGGCCAATAATTGAAGGGGCAGGGTAGTATGACACAGTTACGGGTCTGAGTGGGTGTTGGGGACCTAGCACACTATGCAGAAGTAATACAAAGTTTGGTGGTAAGACAGATTTGCAGATACCTAACATAGGAAAATGAGAAATTATACCCATGTGACAATTACTATCTTATAAATCACAATTTACCTAAAAAAAATTAAGGAGAGATGAAACAGTCAGTCTTGAGGAATTGTTGATGGAATCCAGCATAGGAGGAGGAAGGAAAAGTCTAACTTAAGTTTAGTTTTCTTGTGCTAGATGAATTGATCAAGGGAACACTGTTAGTTAAGCCCCAACCTCCCTCCTAAATCTAAGTCCAAGCAATAGTTTTTTTAGTTCAACCACCATGAAAATAGTGATAGTACTTTATATGTAATATTTAGATACAATCCCAACGTTATTATCTCAAAACTTATCTATAAATTCATGAGAGAAGGTGTCATTCAGTTTTAAGAAAAGATGAACTCATGTTTTGCTACAATGTGAATAGAAGAAAGACATATAACAGATGACTGCACTCATTTGTGGGATTGCAGAAATAAAACAAGTGAAAATAGGGTGAAATACATTAAAGAACATATTCTAAACCTGAAAATATTAGGTAACTAAAGTGAGAGAGGACTGAAGAGAATAAGAATCTCAGTATTGTCCTGTGGAGAAAGATGGTACTTTGGCTCTGAGAGAAGTGTCCTCACACTTATCTTAGGAGATGTGAAATTGTAATCCTAAAACAACTATGGTCTTGTAAAATGTCATTTCCTTTATAAAATAATAATCAAAATTTCAAGAAGAAAATGTTCCTGAGATAGTGTTATATCTTGATTTCTCTATAAATACTTTACCAAACTGCATAAGATGGAGGAAACTTGTACAGAATTTTTTTTGTAATGTAATATTCTCTATGAGAAGATTCAGGGTAGATTGTTTTATTTTGTGACAACTTCACTTGCCTGGGCAAGTTATTATTTCACAACTGAAATATCTGCCAGACATTACAACAACAAAAGGATGCTTTTCCAAATGTGCTAATATGCATTTATATTTTGCTAGTTATAAATGAAAGATACAAAGCCCACTTTGCCTTCAAACTAGCTGTCAACCTTTTTTCCTTCTTTCATTATATTTTCACAAAGGTAATTAGCATCTCAGGTTATTTCTGTTCAGAATATTGTGTGTGTGCTTTTAATGCTCTTTACTTAGATGTTAGCACTCTACATTTGTAATAAGAAGCATGACATAATTTTTATCTGGAATACACATTTCCAAAAATGAGTATTCCACTTCACTTATGATTAGAGAAATGTAAATTAAAACTACATTGAGGGGCTAGGTGGTGGTATACCTGGGTAAGCACACATGTAAAAATGCACAGTGACCCAGGTTCAATCCCCATTCTCACCTGCAAAAGGAAAGCTTTGTGAGTGGTGAAGAAGTGTTGCATGTGTCTGTCTGTCTGTCTGTCTATGTCTCTTCCTCTCTCCCCATCAATTTCTGACTGTCTCTATTCAATAAATAAATGAAGATAATAAAACAATTTTAAAATACCACTGTAAGAATGGCCTACATCAACAAAACAGGAAACAGATGTTGTCAGTGTTGTGGACAAAAAAGAGACTCTTCTGCATTGCTGATTGAATGTAAACTAGTACAGTCCCCTTTAGATGATTATATGGTCTTCCATAAAGTCTGTAAATAAATTAAAATGTACTTATCTTAAGACACAGAAATACCACTTCTAGGCATTTACACAAATGACATGCAAACACTTATCTAAAAGGATATATATTCCCTTATTTAAAACTCCAGTATTCACAGTGGCCAAAGGCTAGGAGCAACCTAAATGCCCACCAAGAGATGAGTAGCTAAATAAGTTATGGGTTATATACTCTGTGGAATAATAGTCTGCAATAAAAATATGATAGTGCAATCTTTGGGACAAAGTAGATGGAATTGAAGGTGATTATGCTTAGCAAAGTAAGGAAATGAAAGACATGCTATAAATGAACTTTTCAATCAAAACAAAACAACAGAACCAAGAAAACTATTTATTATATTTGTGAGAACTATGATGATTATTTTTGTGAGATGGGAGGGTGAAGACTCATAGCTTTCGTGTTGGGTGTGGTGTGGAACAATAACATGTAATCTTGCAATCTTATAACCCACTATAATCACAAAAATTCTGAAGAATGAACACAAAAAGAAACATTAAAGTATATATTTTAGTTTTTATTAATAGATTATAAATAATATTTGTCATCCATAAAGGACTTCTACTCTGAATTTACTTTTAACTTTAGAACATTTTTATTGAAGTACATGTGTCCTGATTTACAATTTTAGTGTGCTGTTTACTGTAAATAGTTAAATTTTTAACATGTAGAACTATATCTGGAATGTTTAGTTTCTTCTGAATAACCTTGGAGCCACCATTTAACCAGGAAACACAGAATATGAACATTGACATATGAATCAAAATGCAATTTAAGGGGGCCATGCAATGGTGCAACTGGTTAAATACACACATTACAGTGTGCAAGGGCACAGGTTCAAATTCCTGGTCCCCACCTGCAAGAGGAAAGGTTCACAAATGATGAAGCAGGGATGCAGGTGTCTCTCTTTCCCTTTCTCTCTGTATCTTTCCATAATGAATAAATAAATATTTTTTAAATGCAATTTATGCAAAAATCTGCATTCTGTATGAAAAATATTTAAAATTAAAAATTATTTAATTTTTTTTCTGATGACTGCATTTTTTGAAAATTGTGTTGGTTTTGATACATGCTATTTCAGCTCCTAAGAATATCTTTTCTCCTATTTTACCTAAGACCTATTCAGCTCTTCTTTGTTCATTTTTTTTCTGTTTTCATTTTAACTAAAACTTCTCCTTGAGCTTAACTTATATTAAGTTTACTCTTACAGCTCAGAAATAAAGTCTCCTAGTATAATTATTCTTATTTTTTACTTCATAGGGCTTCAGTGGGGTTTCATGTCTACATAATTCCACCACTCCCAGTCAACAAATGTTCTGTCCTTTTGTCCCAGATAGAGTATGAAAAGCAGAGGATGGTTAGATAGTAAAGAGGAAAGACACCACATCACTGTTTCAATATTCTTGGAAATTTCCCTTTGCTAGGAGTCCCCTTGTGGTGGTGACCAAAGGCTTGAACCTGAGTCTGTCCTACCATGTGGTAAAGTGTGTACTCTCGCTGGTTTCCAGGTCAAAAATAACAAAAACTTTTTAGTTATACTTGTGAATTTGGTTGTCTATGTCACTCTGTTACAGCATTAAATGTGAATGCTTTATAATGTACTATATCTTTGCTTTTTAAAATCTAATGGGTATATGTTTATCTGTCATTATTTACTTAGTCTTTAATTCATTCTCCTGATAACATACAACTAATTGTCTAGTATGTGTCAGATGCAGCGCTGGGTAATAGAAATGGTGGTGTGACCAGCTTAATAGTAGAAACATATCAGATTCAGGAGTGAAGAGACAGAACAGAAAATCAGTCATATCTATCACTAGTACACCAATTGTTATAGAACAGATAATCAAGCAGTAAATTAATATATACTAGGTAATATATATTATTTTAAATACATATTACTTCAACATATTTCATGTGAGAGTTATCAAAATTATGATGTATTAATTTTAAGTAGAAATTCACCAGTTTAGGGACAGATATCAGAACATAGAAAAAAATGCTAAGAATCACCTGCACAAGGCCCAGCATAAGGATCCCAGTTCGAGCCCCCAGCTCCCCACCTGCAGGGGAGTCGCTTCACAGGTGGTGAAGCAGGTCTTCAGGTGTCTTTCTCTCCCCCTCTGCCCTCCCCTCCTCTCTTCATTGCTTTCTGTCCTATCTAACAACGATGACAACATCATCAACAACAACAACAACTATAACAACAATGAAAGACAACAAAGGCAACAAAAGGGAAAATAAATTAAAAAAAAAATCACCTGCATACTAGATGCCAGGCTCAGGCAAAAACTAGTAAAGTCATGGGCCCCTTGGAATATACTTAAAATAGACCTACCAGCATTTTCCAAAATGGAGACCCCCAAATCTTCATCTGCAATATTCATGCTTTTGGGTTCATTATAAGTCAACAATTTGTTCTACTTTATATCTTAACTATTTTTCAGCCAACAGGTTCCAGATGATACCATGATACCAACCTTACTTCCCTGGGCAGACAACCCCACCAATGTTTCCTCCCCTCCCGAGATCCCTGTCTCACTAGTGAGAGAGACAAGAGACAGGCTGCGAGTATGGATTCACCTGCCAAAGCCCATGTTCAGCGAAGAAGCAATTACAGAAGCCAGACCTTCCACCTTCTGCACCACACAATGACCCTGGGTCCATACTCCCAGAGGTATAAAGAATAGGAAAGCTATCAGGTAGGGATTGGATATGGAGTTCTGATGGTGGGAATTGTGTGAAACTGTACCCCTCTTATCCTATGGCATTGTCAATATTTCCATTTTATAAATAAATAAATACTGCCATTACTAATAATAAAAGAATAATATATTATTTTGGATAAGGGATCAGATAGATAGATAGATAGATAGATAGATAGATATTAATCAGTTGAGTCTATGTACAGCAACCTACAACCAACATTTAAATTCAGTGAACTCAGCAGTGGCAGCAACAACAAAACAGACAACCATATTAAAAAGTGGAGAGGAAGGGTTTCCGGAAGATGGCGGACTGAGAAGCTGCTAGTGGCTTGAGCTCTGACCACATCTTCTGGAAACATTAGGATTTTCTGCCTTTAGTAGGCCAGTCAATAAGGGCTCCTAGCAGCGACACCAAGGAGGTGACTAAAACTTAATTTGGGTTAAGAAATAGAGTAGAAAAAAAGGGAAAAAAATTTTTAATCCTTTCAATTATTAAGCACACCTCCTCTCCTTTGCTCCCCCCCCCATAATTTGGGTACAGTTCCACACAATTCCCACCACCCAATCTCCATATCCCAACACTTCCCCTGATAGCTTTCCCATTCTCTATCCCTCTGGGAGCATGGACCCAGGGTCATTGTGGGTTGCAGAAGGTAGAAGGTCTGGCTTCTGTAATTGCTTCCCCGCTGAACATGGGCGTTGACTGGTCTGTACATACTCCCAGTCTGCCTCTCTCTTCACCTAGTAGGGTGGGTCTCTGGGGAAGCGGAGCTCCATGACACATTGGTGGGGTCTTCAGTCTAGGGAAACCAGGCTGGCATCCTGATGACATCTGGAACCTGATGACTGAAAACAGAGTTAACATATGAAGCCAAACAAATTGTTGAGCAATCATGGACCTAAAGCTTGGAATAGTGGAGATGGAGTGTTAAGGGTAATCACTGCAAACTCTAGTGTAATTCTGCTTTCAGGTATATATTTTGCATTAGTTTACGGATACGTATGAACATATGCTCTCTCTCACAGAAAGTGGTGTATGTCTAGGATTTCGGACTTTGTTAGAAAGTGAACCACATGAGATGGAATTAGAGTATACTATGAAAGGAAAGGTCTCACCCGAGTAATGAAGCTGAAGGGTTGTCATTCCACACGTGAAGTCTCTGGACACAGTCTGAGGTGAAGCATGTTGAGGTGGCAATCGTTGTGTTGGTTAGGTTGTGATCAGCAGATGCAATATTATTTGATATGGATTGGGAGAGGAATGTGGTAAAGTGGGCCCTATCCAAGGGTTCCAGGACTGGGGGAAGTAGAGGCTCTATAGTGGAGATGTGAGGTTCCTGCTGTCTTAGGGTGCCAAAAAACAATCGACAGTTAATTTATCACATTATTTGGTAAGTGGGTTAACTTTGAAAAGTCCTTTTGTTAGGGTTTGCTGTACAGTACCCAGTATCTTAGCTGTGCTATTGGTTGCTTCTGATCAACATGGTCTAGGCTTTTGAGAGAGTCTGCATATCAATTACACAGCCTATATATTGAAAAGATTCAGTTTGTGTTTTGAAAAACTTCGAGACATACAATTAATTTTCCTCCTCTTGTATTAACTAGTGAATTATATGACTACATTTTACTAAGACTGTACATAAACACCATTCCCACCACCAAAAGACTGACCCATGCCTCCCACCCACTCCCACCCTCCACTGGCCCAGGAAGCTGCATGTCTACCCCTCACCACAGGGTTTTTACTTTGGTGCCCTACGTACAATTTGGTCAGGTCCTGCTTTTAGTTGCCCTTTCAGATCTTCTTTCTCAACTTCTGTTGATGAGTGGGATCATCCCATACTCATCTTTATCTTTCTGACTTAGTTCACTTAACATAATTCCTTCTAGCTCTGTCCAAGATGGGTCAGAGAAGGTGGGTTCATTGTTCTTGATAGCTGCATAGTATTCCATTGTGTATATATACCACAGCTTTCTCAGCCACTCATCTGTTGTTGGGCACCTGAGTTGCTTCCAGGTTTTAGCTATTATGAATTGTGCTGCTATACACATAGGAGTACACACCTCTTTTTGGTTGGGTGTTATGGAGTCCTTGGGTTATAACCCCAGGAGAGGAATTACTGGATCATATGGAAGGTCCATGTCTAGCCTTCTGAGAGTTTTCCAGACTGCTCTCCACAGAGGCCGTACCAATTTACATTCCCACCAGCAATGTAAAAGGGTTCCTCTGTCCCCACAACCTCTCCAGCATTTGTTGCTGCTGTCCTTTTTGATGTATGCTATTCTTACAGGAGTGAGGTGGTATCTTAGTGTTGTCTTAATTTGCATTTCTCTGACAATCAGTGACCTAGAGCAGTTTTTCATATGTTTGTTAGCCTTTTGGATCTCCTCTGAGGTGAATGTTTTGTTCATATCCTCTGCCCATTTTTCAATGGAGTCATTTGCTTTTTTGGTGCTAAATTTGCTGAGCTCTTTATCTATTTTGGTGATTAGTTTCTTGTCTGATGTCTGGCATGTGAAGATCTTCTCCCATTCTGTGAGCGGTCTCTTTGCTTGTTTAATAGTTTCTTTGGATGTGCAGAAGGTTTTCAATTTGACGTAGTCCCATTGGTTTGTTTCTGCTTTACTCTTCCTTGCAATTGGGTTTGATTCATCAAAGATGTCCTTGAGGTGTAGGTGGGAAACTGTTTTACCAATGTTTTCCTCTAATTATTTGATTGTTTCTGGTCTGACATCTAGGTCTTTGATCCATTTGGAGTTGATTTTTGTTTCTGGTGAAATAAAGTGGTTCAACATCATTCTTCTGCATGTTACAACCCAGTTTTCCCAGTACCATTTATTGAAGAGAGCCTCCTTTTTCCATTTAATCCTTTGGGCCCCCTTGTCAAATATTAGATGTCCATAGGTGTGGGGATTTATTTCTGGGCTTTCAATTCTGTTCCACTGGTCTGTGTGCCTATTTTTGTTCCAGTTCCATGCTGTTTTGATGATGATGGCTTTATAATATAGTTTAAGGTCTGGAAGTGTGATGCCTCCATTTCTGTTTCTTTTCCTTAAGATGGCTTTGGAAATTCTAGGTGTTTTCATGTTCCAGATAAATGATTGTAGTGTTTTTTCTATTCTCTTAAAGAAGCTTGGTGGAACTTTGATGGGTATTGCATTAAATTTGTATATGGCTCTGGGGAGAATATTCATTTTGACGATATTTATTCTTCCAATCCATGAGCAAGGGATATCTTTCCATTTCTTGGTATCAGTTTCTATTTCCTTGAATAGCGACTCATAGTTTTCAGTATATAAGTCTTTCACTTCTTTGGTCAACTTTATTCCTAGGTAGCTGAAACAGTAAATGGGAGTGATTTCTGGATGTCTTCTTCTTCAGATTTAGTGTTTAAATAAAGAAATGCCACTGATTTTTGTACACTGATTTTGATGCCTGATACCTTGCTATATTGCCTAATAACTTCCAGTAGTTTTCTGCTGGATTCTTTAGGTCTTTCTATGTATGCTATCATATCATCTGAAAATAGTGACAGCTTGACTTCTTCCCTTCCAATCTGTATTCCTTTGATTCCTTTCTCTTGCCTGATTGCTATGGCAAGAACTTCCAATACTATGTTGAAGAGTAACGGTGACAGTGGACAGCCCTGTCTAGTCCCCGATCTGAGGGAGAATGCTTTCAGCTTCTGTCCATAGAGTATGATGTTGACTATAGGTTTGCTATATATAGACTCCACTATTTTGAGGAATTTCCCATCTATTCCCATTTTTTGTAGAGTTTTGAGCATGAATGGGTGTTGGATTTTGTCAAAGGCTTTCTCTGCATCTATTGAGATAATCATGTGTTTTTTGGCTTTGCTTTTATTGATGTGGTGAATGATATTGATTAACTTATGGATACTGAACCAGCCTTGCATTCCTGGGATGAATCCCACTTGGTCATGATGAACAATCTATTTGATATGTTGCTGTATCCGGTTGGCCAAGATCTTGTTTAATATTTTGGCATCTATGTTCATCAGATATATTGGTCTGTAGTTTTCCTTTTTTGTTCTGTCCCTATCAGCTTTTGGTATCAGGGTGATGTTGGCTTCATAGAAAGTGGAAGGGAGTATTCCTGTTTCTTCAATCTTATGGAAAAGCTTAAGAAGTATGGGTACTAACTGTTTCCTGAAAGTTTTGTAGAATTCATTGGTGAAGCCATCTGGTCCAGGACTTTTGTTGTTGGGGAGGTTCTTAATAATGGTTTCAATTTCTTTGTCTGTGATTGGTTCATTTAGATTCTGTAGTTCTTCTTAGTTCAGTTTTGGAAGGGCATATGCTTCTAGGAATTGTTCCATTTCTTCCAGATTCTCTAGCTTGGTGGCGTATAGTTCTTTATAGAAGTTTTGCAGGATTCTCTGGATTTCTGTGGTGTCAGTTGTGATATCTCCTCCATCGTTTACAATTCTATTAATTTGAGTCTTCTCTCTTTTTTGTTTGGTGAGTCTGGCTAGGGTTGCATCAATTTTGTTTAATCTTTCAAAGAACCAACATTTGGCTTTATTGATCTTTTGTATGGTTCTTTTATTTTTTATGTTGTTTATTTCTGCTCTAACTTTAGTGATTTCTGTCCTTCTGGATGCTTTAGGGTTCCTTTATTCCTCTTCCTCTAAGTCCTTGGCGTGTGCAGTAAGGTCATTCATTTGAGCTTCTTCTTGGTGTTTAATATGTGATTGTATGGCTATAAGTTTCCCTCTAAGTACTGCTTTAGCTGTGTCCCATATATTTTCATAGGTTGTGTCTTCATTTTCATTTGTTTCCATTAATTTTTTTAAAATATGCATCTGAGAATTTTTGGTTTGTAACTGCATTGCTGTATTTGTTCTTTGTGCTCCCTATATAACATTGTATATTGGAATCCAAAGATTATCTCTCCTTATGTCTCTTACAAAAGACAGTCTGTGGGTGATGTAACATAGAAGCTCTTTAAAAATTTCATGTAATGGAGGAAATCTACCCATATAAATTGATTATGACAGTGTGCATTTCTAAGTTCTTCTCAGCAAAGCAGAGTCTAGTGCCAAAGGTAATATTCCAAGATGCATGGCTAGCTTTTCACTAATTTATAAAGGAAGGAAAAACTAAACAGATGTTGATCTCATTGTTCAGACAACTATTGGCTCTATTTTTTGGACACAGCAATTTGAGAATTTCTGAACATTTGCATTTGCAATTCAGAATTCTACTTGCACTCCTATCTTTTCAAATTAATAATATGAACAGTAATGTTTCTGAGTAAATGCCAAGCCTTCCAAAATATTTTAAATGAAACATCTAATAAAACAAGTGTACAGTCCCCGGAAAAGTAGGTTGGGGATTCTCTAGGACAGAACACAAAGTCATGCAGCTTTAGGTTTTTTTTTTTTTTTTGCTTGTTTGTTTGTTTTACCATCACAGTCAAGGGCTTTCAGCAAGAAAGATATCCAATTCATTTTGGAAACAACCTAATAAGCAGGATATAATTAAAAATCCTGTGCTATATAATTCACTTGGAAATATTCAAAGGGGCCCTGAGCTATAGTAGATTTCTATGACCAACCTCCATAGTGATTATGTTGGCAACAAACAGGACATGGAATGTCAACACTTTAGTGAAGTTAAGCCAACAATGTTGATGGACTACCTTGTTTTTGTTTTTTTTTATGGTGAGTGATTTCTTGCTAATCATTGCAAAGTTTCATGTCACATCATGGGCACCACATGGAGCACTATTCTGAAAACTTCAGAGATAAGC
Source organism: Erinaceus europaeus (assembly GCF_950295315.1). Taxonomy (NCBI): domain Eukaryota; kingdom Metazoa; phylum Chordata; class Mammalia; order Eulipotyphla; family Erinaceidae; genus Erinaceus; species Erinaceus europaeus. The sequence continues at coordinate 46,045,910 of NC_080171.1, read as the reverse complement.
ACAAGATATAATTCAGAAATGTTAATTGTGGTTATGGATTTGGTGATTTGCATTCCATCACTGACCTTTGAAACTTTTCAAAGATGTAGTTCTTGGGCTAACCTGAGGATAGGGCTGTGTATTAGTTATAAAGCTAGTTGATAAAATAAAATATTTACTTTAGCCTCTATGTAATTTGTTTTAAAAAGTCAATATTTTATAGAGTAGTATAGAAATTAAAATTTCTCATAAGGATCCCAGTTTGAGCCCCCGGCTCCCCACTTGCAGGGGAGTCACTTCACAGGCGGTGAAGCAGATCTTCAGGTGTCTTTCTCTCCCCCCTCAATCTTCCCCTCCTCTCTCCATTTTTCTTAGTCCTATCCAACAACAATGACATCAATAATAACTACAACAATAAAACAACAAGAGAACAAATAAATAAATATAAAAAATTTTAAAAAGAAAATACACTAAAAAAAGAAATTAAAATTTCTGTAATGCAATGATCCTTCTGAACTGTTATTTCTGTTGAGGCCAAGAACACTCATTCTTTTCAAAGCACTGCAAAATTATGTATTATCTCAAAGGCATACTTACTATCATTGTATAATATTGTAATTAATTATGATTGTCAGTCAATTATAATTGTCAATGTCTAGTAATTGCAATAAATTATGTATTCTCATCAGAATTTTCTTTTCAAAAAGTTGAAGGATGAACTGCAGCCTTTTATAATGTATCCCATCTGATAGATTATTATTTCAGTTATAAGCATGAAAGAATATGTTTGTGTTTATAATGGTTGTATAATTATTGCTTTAGATTTTGGGTAATCCCTAGACAAAAATCCAGTTAAATGTAAGTAATCTTTTTCTTCCAATGGGTGGAGTGGGATCTTACTTAGACTTTTACACAGACTGAAATTTATAAAGGAGAAAGTATTATTTCATATATAGTACTCCTAATTGCTGACACAAGACTGGATGATTTTGAAGGCAAAAGGGTTGGTGAGGCAGTTTGTCAGTTTCAACTCCTTTGCATTAATGTGATACTGTAGTTAAATATCTACATACAAATTACACTTTCTGTTGAACTGATTTGGCTTAATTTTGGTTTCTATGTTTTGTTTTGTTTTATTTTATTTTATTATATATATATATTTTTTATTTATTTAAGAAAGGAGACATTAACAAAACCATAGAATAAGAGGGGTACAATTCCGCACAATTCCCATAACCCGATCTCCACATCCCACTCCCTCCCCTGATAGCCTTCCCATTCTCTGTCTCTCTCGGAGTATGGATCCAGGGTCATTGTGGGTTGCAGAGGGTGGAAGATCTGGCTTCTGTAACTGCTTCCCTGCTGAACATGGGCGTTGACTGGTCATTCCATACTCCAAGTCTGCCTCTCTCTTTCCCTAGTAGGGTTTCTATTTTTTTAATAATCAACTTCATGAGGAAATCTTCAAGGAAAATAGCTTCCAATAACATTCAAAGTATTTTCCATCTTTCTCAATTTTAACTTAACAGAAAAAATGTTCTATTTAATCATTAAGTCATGTTTCTGATGGACTATATATAAGCATATACAATAAACAAAGTGTATATGTATTGTAGGCATGTATATATCATATGTATAGTTATGCTTTTAATTTCTCTAGAAACTTCTTTCCTAATATAGCTAATTACCCAAGTCTAGCAGATGGAGACTTGTCTCAAGTGGCCTCCCCCAGGGCTCTGTTCTGGCTCCTACGCTATTTAATATTTACATCAATGACCTCCCAGAAACTTCTTCAAGGAAGTTCATCTACGCCGATGACATCTGCTGTGCAACTCAGGCATCAAAGTTCGACATCCTCAAGGAAACACTCACGAAAGACATGTCTCTGATATCTGATTACTGTAAAAAATGGCGACTAATCCCTAGCACTGCAAAAACGGTATCATCTGTTTTCCATCTACACCATGCCTCGGCCTCGCGTGCAGCTTGGCGATACGAGAATCCGGCATGAAGCCCAGCCAGTCTATCTTGGCGTTACTCTCGATCGCACCCTGTCATTTCACGAACATCTCATAAAAACTGCAGCAAAGGTGGGCGCGAGGAATAACATCATTGCAAGACTGGCCAGCTCCTCATGGGGCGCGAGCGCTTCCACACCACGATCATCCTCTCTGGCATTATGCTATTCCACTGCAGAATACTGTGCCCCAGTATGGTTCCGTAGCCCCCATGCCTACTTGGTCGATTCCAAATTATATTCCTCCATGAGGATAATTTCTGGAACCATCCGTTCCACCCCGGTTCCATGGCTGCCAGTTCTTAGCAACATCACGCCGCCAGATATTCGTCGGGATGCGGCATCATCTAAGTTCATTTCCCACGTCTACGCTCGACCGGACCTGCCAATATACGCGGATATCTTCGCCCACCCTGTCCAACGCTTGACGTCTCGTCACCCAATCTGGTCCCCTACGCCTACACTGAACTTCTCTGTTCCAGACTCTTGGAAACAGAGTTGGCAGTCAGCTGAGGTAAAGAACAAACACCTCATCACAGACCCCTGCAAGCGTCAACCCGGCTTTGACCTAGCACGTCGCTATCGAACAGGCCATGGCCGGTGCGCCGCTATGTTCCATCGCTGGGGAGCCAGAGACGACCCGAACTGCCCCTGCGGCTACAGACAGACTATGACCCACATAGTCAACGACTGCCACCTCTCCAGATTCAAAGGAGGTCTCGAAACATTACATCAGGCTCAACCTGATGCTGTTGACTGGCTACGGAAGAAGGGCAAACGCTAGAAGAAGAAGAACCCATGGTTTACAAAAGTTTACTAATAAACCAACAAATTTTAGCAAGTTTTCCATGCTGTTCTAAACTTTTAACTTTTTTTTTTTTGTTAGTGGGAGCTGTGCGGTAACGCAGCAGGTTAAGCCACGTGGCGCAAAGAGCAAGCCCGGACTTCCTGCCTGCGGGGGGGGGGGGGGGGGGGAGGGGGTGCTTCCCAGGCAGTGAAACAGGTCTGCAGGTGTCTATATTTCTCTCCCTCTCTCTGTTTCCCCTCCTCTCTCAATTTCTCTCTCTGTCCTATCCAAAAACAACAACATCAGTGGCAACAATAACAATAATGATAACAAGGGCAACAAAATGGAAAAAGATGGCCTCCTGGAGCAGTGGATTCATAGTGCAGGCAGGCATCGAGCCTAGCAATAACCCTGGAGGCAAAAAAAAAAAAAGAAGAAAGAAGACAAAGAAAAAAATTATTAATGATTTAATAATGATTAACAAGGTTGAGGGTTAAGAGGGGTACAATTCCCACCACCAGAGTTCTGCATCCTATCTCCTCCATTGGAAGGTTCCCTTCCTTTCTTTTATATATTTTTTTATCTAAACCAGACCCCAGAAAAATCACACATGTGCAATATCATAAAGCGATTTCCTCAGCCCATTTTTTTCTATTTATTTATTTTGAGATAGATGAGTGAGAGTGAGGATGATATAGAGAGAGGGGTGATATGACAATACTATTCTACCATACATAGAGTGTTCCTGGTGCTGCCCATTGTATTACCATACAGTCCTCTCAGACTGAACCCAGGGACTCATGCACAAGTTGAGTAATCTATTGAGTAAGCTATACCCTGACCCCTTAACTTTATTTTTAACCATTTTAACTACCTTGCTATTTGGCTTATACATTTTAATGGCTATTTTATTTTCTCTATACATCACTCTGGAATTTTTTTAAAATATTTTATTTATTTATTAATGAGGAAGATAGGAGGAGAGAGAAAGAACCAGACATCACTCTGACACATGTGCTGCTGGGTATCAAACTCAGAACCTCATGCTTGAGAGTCCAAAGCTTTATCTCTGCGCCACCTCCCAGACCACATTTTCTCTATACATCATACCCTTTATCTTGACCCAATATTATTTCATTTTTTTCAACTTCAATATTACTTAATTGAGGAAATGTTGACTGACAGGTTTATTGTTGTCAGAGAGATACACTTCCACACTTACACAAAATAAGTATTAGTATACTACACAATCTACCAATACATCATCTACTACATGGCACTAAATTTCCAAACTCCCTATAGTACAACCTCTCTTACACTGATTCCCTAGAACTGTTTTGATATACCACAATACACTAAATACACAATACACTAAAGTTTCACCCTACACCATTAACTCTAGCTTTGCCTTTCTCTCTTTCTTTCTCCCTTCCTTCCTCTCTCTCTCTCTCTCTCTTGTCTCTCTTTCTCTCTTTCCTAGTTTAACTCTGACTTATGCTGGCACTGCTGGGGATTACTGAACTTGAGGTATTTGGTATTTTCAGCATCAAAGACTTTTTTAAATAGCACATGAGTGAGATTCTCCAAGTATTTGACCTTTTCTTTCTGGCTTCTTTCAGTCAATAAAATACTTTCCAGTTCCATCCATACAAAAATTTTGTTGTTGTTGTTGTTGTTTTTAATAAAAGGAAGAGGGGAGAGAAAAAGAAAGTGGCTTTCTGCTATTTGTAGTATTCTGTTTGTTTGTCTTTTGTTTGATTTTGTTTTTGTTTTGTTTTTATTTGATTCTGGGTTCTATTACTGAGCTAACACTCCTCAACTCATCAGCCCTCCTGCCCCCTCCCCCAATATCCTCTCATCCTACACAGTTACTTGTTATTTAAAGTATATTATTTTCTGTTAACATGTGGGTTAAGAGAAAATATATTAGACAAGGGAAAGTTATTGGGATATAGTATACTCTAAAACTGTTTCACAATAGTATCTGATAATGAGCCATTGGTTAGACTAAAGTAACCAAAGGCAAAATAATAATAAAAGAAGCAAATGATTTGAATTTCAAATACTAATTGACAACAGGACAAAATTAGATAAGCATTCCCTTGTGTAAAAGGAATAATGTTTGTTCACCACAGAATATGAAAATTTCTTATTGACAAATAATTTGGATGAAAGAGAATGCTAGTTTGCTCCAACTTACACTTAGGACAAACTGCCAGGCAAATGTTTTTATGTTTTTCTTTCTCCTTTCTGAAAATATTCCAGCAATGTTTATGGTAATTCATTTTTATGGTCATTGTCCTAATATAATTGGCTTATTTTGCCTATCTTTATACTTTCTTGTTATAGTGATTTGTACTTTTTTATTTTTGCTACAATACATACTTATGCCTTTTTAACTATATTTTCTAAACATATCTTATTTCTTTAACCTTGGGTTAAGGCTTCATAAGATATCTTAATGCTTTTTTGAGTCTTACTACTTAGGGTACACTTTTCATAGTTGGTTCTCTTGCATTAGTAGCTAGTATAGTTCAACTAAAAGAAAAAAAAATACTGGACTTCTCTAGTGCTTGAGCATTACAGCCATTCTATGACCATATGGTACAGATGACCATCCCACTTTATTTCGAACTTTGCTAAATTTAGTACAAATTTGATATCAAATTCATCAAAGTCAACTTATCACAAGAACCTAATCTTCCTTTTATAACGTCTAGTGTGTAGCTAAAGAAAAATTTAGAAAAATTATTTTAAGTGGGTCAACTGAACAATGAGTATACATACATATTTCTGTCTGAGTTAGTTGATTAATACATTCTAAATTTTTAAAGGTGATACACATAATATTTTTCATTTTTAAGGAGTGATATTTACTATCACAAACTAAAGCCATAGAAACTTACAAGAAAATAAAAATATATTATTTAAAAACTTTAAGAATATAAAATACCATTAGAAAGGACAAGGATAAATGCTTACTTATCCTTGAAACCTTATATTAAAGTTTCAGGCTACAAATTAAATATATAGAGGCCAGTTGATGACACACTTAGTTGAGTGCACATTTTATAATGTGCAAGGACCCAAGTTCAAGCCCCCAGTCCCCATCATGAAGGGGGAAGTTTCAAAAGGGGTAAAGCAGGGTTGCAAGTGTCTCTCTGTTTTATTCTCTCTTTCTTGCCCTTCCCTCTTGATTTCTGGCTATCTCTATCAAGTAAATAAATATAACAAAAAATCAAAATCAATATATAAAAATCAGTGGTGCTTCTCCATGTGAATACTAAATTTAAAGAAGACATCCAGAAATCCATAATCTTTACTAAAACAGAAAAAAAATCAAATTTTTAACAAAGTTAACACTTTGTTAAAAAAGTATAATACTTTGTTAATAAAAGTTAATACTTTGTTAACAAAGTATCTGAGGGACTTGTATGTTGAAAACTATGAATCATTTACCAATGAAATTAAAAGAGATACAAGGAAATGGAAAGATATTCCATGCTCATAGATAGGGTGAATTAATATCAAAATGACTATCCTATCCAGAGCCAGATACAGATTTAATGCCATCCACATTAAGATATCACTAATTTTTTTCAAAGGAATAGAACAAAAACTTACCTGGAACCAAAAATTCCCTAGGTCTGCAAAATCAATATTAAGAAAAAAAGAACAATACCAGAGACATCACACTGACTTCAAATCATAATAAAGAACTATTATAATGAGAACAACCTGGTACTGGAAACAAAACAGATACACAGATTAGTGGAACAGAATTGAAAATCCAGAAATAAATCCCTATATATATGGACAACTCACTTTTCACAAAGGGATCCATAACATTAAATGGAGGAAGGAGAGTCTCTTCAACAAGTGAAGCTGGGAAAATTTGATTGAAATATGCAAATAAATGAAATTGGACCACCACATATCACCATGCACAAAAGTCAACTCAAAGTAGATCAATTAGACCAAAAACTACCAAATACATAAAAGAAAACATTGGCAGAACAACTAATGAACTATGCTTCAAAAAGGTCTTTAGAGATAACAAATCCAACACCAAAGAAACAAAAACGAAACAAACAAACAAACAAACAAAAAATCAATGGAACTACATCAAACTGAAAAGCTTCTGCACAGCAAAGGGTATTACCAAACTAACAGAAAGACATTTTACAAAGTAGGAGAAGATCTTTATAAAACATACTTAAGATAAAGGACTAATAACCTAAATTATTAAGAAGCTCAGTAAACTTGACACCAAGAAAACAATCCCATAAGAAAAGAGAGTGAGGACATGAACAGAAACCTTACAGAAGAAGAGATTCAAAGCATCAACAGACATAAGCAAAAATGCTCAAAGTCATTGATTATCATAGAAATGTAAATAAAGACAGCAGTGAGATACCACTTTACACCTGTAAGAATGTCATATACCAGAAAAGACAGTAACAACAAATATTGGAAAGGATGTGCAGAAAAAGGGACACTCCTGCACTAGTGTAAATTGATGGGGGAGGGGCTATAAATTGGTCCAACCACATAATCACTGAGAACTTACCTCCTCTAGACAACATAAAAGACATAAAGGTACAAGAAGCCCAGAGGGTCCCAAACAGAATTAACCCAGACCTAAAGATACAATGACACATCATATTTAGAATGAAAAGGAATAAGGATAAAGAAAAGATCCGGAAGGCTGCGGGAGAAAAACAAAGAGTCACTGACAGAGGAAAACCCATAAGGTTAGCAGCAGATTTCTCCACAAGAGAAATGGCAAGATATATGCCGAGCACTCAACGAAAAAGACTTTCAACCAACACTATTGTATCCTGCTAGATTGAAATTAAGACTAGATGGAGATAAAAACCTTAGACAAGCAACAGTTGAAGGAATCAACTATCACCAAGCCTACCATGCAAGAAGTTCTGAAAGGTCTCCTATAAACAATCATAACATCACCATAACCATTCCATATATAAGAACACTCTAAAAATTTAAAATAATGACATTAAAATATCTTCATTATATAATATTAGTAAATTTCTATTAAAAGGCACAGAGTAAGAAGATGGATCAGAAAACACAATCAAACCATACGATGTCTGTAGGAATTCCATCTAACTCAACAAGACAAACACAGATTCAAAGTGAGAGTAGGAAACTGTCATACAAGCCAATGGACCACAAAAAAGGGTAGGAACAGCTATTCTCATACCTGACATGATAGATCTTAAAATAAATAAAATAAAATAAAATGAGATATGGATGGACATAACCTAAAGCTCAGAAAATCAATCAATCAAGGAGACATATGAATTATTAACATCTTTGCATCCAATGAGAGGCCATCTAAATATATCAAACATCTATTTAAGGAGCTATAGCAATACATTAATAGCAACACAGTAATAGTAGGGGATTTCAGCATCTCTACTTGACAGATCATATAAGCAGAAAATCAATAAAGAAACAAGGGAATTAAATGAAGAGAGAGATAAACTAGAACTACTGGACATTTTCAGAGTCATTTACCCAAAGAAACAGGAATACACATTCTATTCAAGTCCACATTGGTCATTCTCAAGGATAGACTATATGTTCGGCCACAAAGACAGTGTCAACAAATTCAAGAGCACTGAAATAATCCCAAGCATCTTCTCAAACCACAGTGGAATTAAAAACACTTAAAAACAAACAAAAAAACCAGTAAAAGACCTAAATATGGAAACTCAACAGTACAGTACTTAACAACTACTAAGTCAAAGGGAAAATAAGAAAGAAATCAAAATGTTTCAAGAAACCAATGAAAATGAAGACACACACTATCAAAATATTTGGGACACAGCTAAGGCAGTACTGAGAGGGAAGATCATAGCTATACAAGCACACATTAGGAAATAAGAGAAAGCTCCAATATACAACCTAACTGTACACTTTAAAGATTTAGAAAAAGAGGAACAAAGGAACCCCAAAGCAAACAGAAAGACTGCAATAACTAAAGTTAGGGAAGAAATAAATAACACTGAAAATAAGAGAACCATACTAAAGATCTATGAAGCTAAATGTTGATTCATTGAAATACTAAACAAATCAGAGAAACCCTTAGTCAGACACACAAAACCAAACAGGGTGAAGACCAAAATAAATAGGATTGTAAATTAAAGAGAAAATATCAGAACAGACATCACAGAAACCCAATACATCAAAAAAAGAAAAAGAAAAAAAAAGAAAGAAATCCAACACATCATATGAGGCTTCTATGAACAACTAACTGTGCCACCAAGCTAGAGAACCTGGATGAAACAGACGATTTACTAGATACAAACAAACTTCCAAAATTAAACAAAGAGGAACTAGAAAAGTTGAACAAGCCAATCACAGCCAAACAAATTGAAACAGTTATCAAAAACTTTCTCAAGAATAAAAGTCCTGGGCCAGGTGTTTTTACAAATGAATTCTATAAAACCTTCAAGGAAGAGTTATTACCTCTATTTGTAAAACTCTTCCCAAAACTGAAGTAACAGGGATCCTTCTTTGTAGCTTCCATGAAGAAAACATCATCCTCATACTAAAGGCATATGAGGATATAGCAACAACAACAAAAAAGAAAACAACGGACCAATATCTCTGATAAACATATGCTAAAATATTTACCAAAATTCTAGCCAACCAGATACAGCACTATGTTAAAATGATTGTTCATCATGACAAAATGGGGTTTATCCCAGGGATGCAAAGTTGGTTTAATATATGTAAATCAATCAATGTGATCCACCACATCAATAAAAGCCAGACCAAAATCCACAGGATTATATCAATAGGTGCAGAGGAAGCCTTTCACAAAATCCAGTATGTCTTTATGATCAAAACACTTCAAAAAATAGGAATAGATGGAAAGTTCCTCAAGATAGTGGAGTCCATATATAGTAAACCTACAGCCAAATAATACTTAATGGTGAAAAACTGGAAGCCTTCCTCCTCAAATCAGATACTAGACAGGAATGCCCACTATTACTATTCAACATTCTGTTGGAAATTCTTGCCATAGCAATCAGGCAGGAGCAAGGAATTAAAGAGATATAGAATGGAAGAGAACTCAAACTCTCACTATTTTCAGATGGTATGATAGTATACATAGAAAAAACTAAACAATCCAACAGGAAGCTTTTGGAAATTATCAGGCTCTATAGTAAGGTGTCAGGCTACAAAATTAAGATCCAAAAGTCAGTGGCATTCCTCTATGCAAACAATAGCAGAAGAGTAAATTCGGAAATCAATTCCTTTTAGTATAGCAACAAAAACAATAAGATATCTATAAATAAATCTAACACAAGAAGTGAAAGACCTGTATACTAAAAATTATGAGTCATCAAAAGATTTCCTTTCTCTTTCCCCCTGGCCTCAGTTTTCTAACCCAAGAGTCATGTTACCCGTAGGTCCCCTTATTCACCCTCCTGCTGATGGCCCAGTATCCTACCCTATTCAGAGAATCCCTTGATCACAAGCTGCTGTTTGTTGGAGCTCACACTAGCCGCTGCTTGCAAGTCACCATCTTGGCTCCACCCTCTTCTAATTTAAGAAATGCAGTTATCGATTGGTGCAAATTCCAAGCTGTGGTACAATATTTTACATTAAGAAAAAGTAAACCGGCTTAAATGTAGATGCTTGGGACAAGTAGGTCTCTAAAGTAAGTAAAGCCCATAGTCTTTTGGTGGTGGGAATGGTGTTTATGTACACTCTTATCAATTTATAGTCATATAAATCACTATTTAATTAATATGAGAGGGGAAAAATTGATTGATTATCTCAAACTTTTTAAATCACAGGCTGAGTCTTTGATATTTTGACTCTCTTAAAAGCTTAGACCAGAGAGAACAGAAACAACTGGTGGCACAACTATATGCAAATAATGTCAAAGGACATAAATTATGGTGATGTTGTATATGATACTGCAAATCCTAACAAAGGGATATTTCAAAGTTAACCCAATTGCCAAATAATGTGATTTTAGTAATAACTATCTATTGTCTTCTTAAACCTTAAGACAGCAGGAATCTCCTGCTACCTCTATAGAGCCTATATTTCCCCCAGTCCTGGAACTGAAAGTGAGCCCCTGGGTGGGGCTCACTTTCCTGCATGCTTCTCTCAATTCATACCAAATGATATTCCATCCACCAATCCCAACCTAATCAATACAAGTAGTACTACCTCAGCATGCTTCACTTCAAACTGTGTCCAGAGATGCTAGTCATGGAATGTCAACCCTTCACCCTCATTATTCAGTGAGATGTTTCAATTCATAGTATTCTCAAACTCCATTCCAGGAGGTTCACTTCCTAACAAAATCCCAAAACCTAGATATAGGCCAGGTCCCATAAGAGCATATGTTCACATGTATCCATAAATTAGGGCAAAATAAATACCTGAAAGCAAAAATACACAATAGTCTATAGTGAGACAATTAAAAGTTCATAATAAAATAGTGTCTACTTAGACTTAGATACCCTCCTCACCTACTTCCTATTACAGTTCTCTCACTCACTCCAAAGCTAACCTCATCAAAGCAAGGACTGCAAAAGCTGAATAAGGGTAAGAGACTGGCATACATTAACGATGACTCCTTAGTCACTATCAGACTACCTCATTGGCTTGGCCCTATTTGGGGAGTCCTGAGATTCCCCAAAAGTCATGACCTCGATTAAATCCTCTCTCCATTGTTATCGGCTATTCCTATCAGGAACAACACAATAGACCCCTTTATGGGTCCCCTAGGACCTTGCCCTCAATTTGGATCAACAATGGTAGAAAATGTTCCATCTTCTGAAGGGAGGCTGGACAATATACTCTATGCTATACCTGAGGAAGATGGGTCCTGATATTGGGGCAGCTTGGAATGTTCCTACTCATGACCACAGAATGTGAGCTCAGATCTACAGGGATGCAGAGGTCACATAGGTTCTTAAGCTGAATATGGGCCTCAGATCATATCAAATTGATGGGGTTTACAGTCAACAATATTTATACACCTTTCCCATATTTGGGAGTTACTCTCCTCCCTGATGTAGCTTTCTGGTCCTTCTGCCAGCTATGAAGTCACCTCCCCAGACAATAATTAGGGTACACCCGCATATCAGATTTCAGGCTCAGGCCAAAAAAATAAATAAATAAAATAAACACTAGTATAGCCACAGGTCCTTTGGAATATAACTAAAATAGGCCTACTAGCTATCTTCAAAATGGAGGGCCCCAAAACTCTTCATCTGCACTATTCCAGACTTTAGCTCCATGATTGGTCAACAATTTGTTTGGCTTTGTATGCTAACTCTCTTTTCAACCACCAGGCTCTAGATGCTAGCATGATGCCGACCAGACTTCCCTGGACAGACAACCCCACCAATGTGTCCAGGAGCTCTGTTTCCCCAGAGCCCTTCTCCACTTGGGAAAGAGAAAGACAGGCTGGGAGTATGGCACGACCTGCCAATGCCCATGCTCAGTGGGGAAGCAATTACAGAAGCCAGAACTTCCATCTTCTGCATTCCACAGTGACCTTGGGTCCATACTCCCAGAGGATTAAAGAATAGGAAAGCTATCGGGGGAGGGTATGGGATACAGAGTCCAAAGAAATAGAAAAATACCCAAAGAAGTGTAAAGATTTTCCATTTTCATGGGTTAGAAAAATTAACATCATTAAAATGAATATACTACACAGAGACTTATATAGATTTAATGCAATCATCAAGGTCCCACCCAGTTTGTTTTAGGAGAATATAGCAAAAGCTACAAATGTTTACCTGGAACCAGAAAAGACCTAGAATTGCCAAAAAAATCTTGAGATAAAAGAACAGAACTGGAAGCATCACACTCCCAGATCTCAAATTGTATTATAGGGTCATTGTAATCAAAACTGCTTGGTACTTTAGCATACATAGATACACTGACCAGTGGAATAGAATTGAGATTCTAGAAGTAAGACACCACACCTATGGATATCTAATCTTTGACAAAGGTTCTTAGACTATTAAATGGGGAAAGGAGAGTTTCTTCAACAAATGGTGTTGAAAAATTGGGTTGAAACATGCAGAAGAATGAAACTGAACCACTATATTCCACCAAACACAAAAGTAAATGCCTAATGGATCAAGGACTTGGATGTTAGATCTAAAATCGTCAAACACCTAGAGGAAAATATAGGCAGAATTCTTTTCTTTTTTAAATTATTTTATTCACTTATTAATGAGAAGGATAGGAGGAGAGAGAGAAAGAACCAGACATCACTCTGGTACAAATGCTGCCAGGGATGAAACTCAGGACCTCATACTTGAAAGTCCAACTCTTTGTCCACTGCACCACCTCCTGGACCACAGCAGAATTATTTTCCATAAATTTTAAAGGCATATTCAATGATAAAAATCAAATTACAGAGAAGACTAAAACAAAAACAAACAAAGTAGACTATATCACATTGAAAAGCTTCTGCACAGCAAAAGAAACTACCACAGGTCTCCCCAAAGTCCCCTCACAGAATGGGAGAAGATTATTACATGTCATATATCAGACAAGAGGCTAATAACAAAAATATATAAAGAGCTTACTAAACTCAGCAACAAAAGATCCCATCCACAATTAGGGAGAGGATATGAATAGAATATTCACCAAAGAAGAGATCCAAAAGGCTACTAAACATAAGAAAAAAATACTTTGTCATTGAATGTCACAGAAATGTAAATAAAGACAATAATGAGATACTACTTCACTCCTGTGAGAATGTTGTACATCAGAAAAGGTAGCAACAACAAATACTGGTTGGAGAGGTTGTGTAGACAAAGGAACCCTCCTGCACTGTTGGTGGGAATGTAAGTTGGTCCAATCCCTGTGGAGAGAAGTCTAGAGAACTCTCAGAAGGCTAGAAGTAGACCTCTCCTATGACCCTGCAATGACCTCTTCTGGGGACATATCCTAAGGAACCAAACACAACCATCCCTAAAGATTTGTGTTATAACTATATTCATAACAGCACAGTTTGTAATAACCAAAACCTGGAAGGAAGCAACCCAGGTGCCCACCAACAGATGAGTGTCTGAGGAAGTCATGGTATATATACACAAAGGAATTCTGCTCAGCTATTTAAAATGGTAAATGCACTTTCTTCACCTCATTTTGGATGAAACTTGAAAGAATCATGTTAAGTGAGATCAACCAGCAAGAGAAGGATTAATATGGGGTGATCTTACAGACAGAAGTTAAAAAACAAGAGAAGAGAAAACACCAAGCAGATCTTGGAATGAAGTTGGTGTATTGCACCAAAGTAAAAGACTCTGGGTTGAGTGAGAGTGTTCAGGTCCTGGAACATGATGGCACAGGAGGACCTAGTGGTGGTTGAATTGTTATGTGGAAAACTGAGAAATGTTATACATGTACAAACTATTGTATTTTACTCTTTACTGTAAACCATTAATCCCCTCATAAAGAAATTTAAAAAATGGCCCATCTGTTGTGGAAGACAGCCTGGAGATTTCTCAGCATACTAGAAATAGACCTACCCTTACTTCACTTCCCTCAACCACTCTATTGATTCAACTAGTTACACAAAAGATAGTAAGTATAATCTTAAGTAACCTTAATCTTTTCTGATAGCCTCAGCATTATTGTCATTGCTCAACCACTCTACTGATTCAACTAGTTACACAAAAGATAGTAAGTATAATCTTAAGTAACCTTAATCTTTTCTGATAGCCTCAGCATTATTGTCATTGCATACAGAAAGATTATCTGTATACAACTGGCCAACAGATATACTTGCAAAAAATATTTATCAATTAAAGGACTAATATCTCTATGACTACCCTTATTAAAATTACCAACCAAGTAAAAGTAAAACTCAAGGTTAACTTAAATGCCACTAAGATCCTAAGTGTATTTCCTCCTTAACTTGAGGGCAGACCCCATAAACCTAATATGGTTTTTATATAACAAATGACACCCCGTGCTTTAATAACTGGGAGAATGCTCCTTAGACAAAGAAAGGACTACAAAAGTTGGTTAAGGACAAGAGATTAGCTCACTTAATGATGGCCTTCTTGTCACTAGGTACATGTGGTCACTTTAATACTTTGGGGCTCTAGTCAGCGAATCTTTGGATTCTCCCATAGATAAAATAGGTCTAGACTTCTAATGGACAACTCCTACACCAGCACTGGTCACTTCCATCAGGAACATCAGTATAAGCCTGCTTGTGGGCTTCTTCAGGACTTTTTCTTCACTTTGAACTAGCAATAGTAAGGACTGCCCCATTCTCCAAAGGGAGGCTCAGTCATTCTACTCAGCCACTCCAGGAAAGCTGGTCCTGAAAATATTGCAGCCCAGAATGTTCCCAGCTGTGACCCTGGACTTTGAAGTCAGACTGACAGTGACTCAATGATTGCCTAGGCTTCTTAAATAATAATAATAATAATAATAATAATAATAATAATAATAATAATAAACAAATAAATAAATATGGGTCTTATGTCAGATTAGCATGGTAAACAGTTAATTGTATTTATATATTTTCTTCAAGTTTGGAAGCTACTCTCTGTCCTGATTCAGATTTATAATACTATTCTCAACTGTAACACCATCTTTCTAGACAATATTTTTAGTTCAACTCCATGTTAGCTATCAGGCTAAAGCAAAAATTACCAAAGTCATGGGCTTCCAGGAACATACCTAAAATAGACTACCTAGCCTCTTTTTACCCTAAAATCCCTATTCTCATCTCCTCTATTCCTGCTTTCTGATTTCTGTTTATTAAACATCTTGTCCTGCTTTATATCTTACTATTTTTCAGCAACCAGGTTGTAGATGCTACTATGATTTCATCCTGAACTCCCTGGGCAGATGACCTCACCAATATGTCCTAGAACAGCAACCTCCACAGAGCCCTATGCTATTAGGGAAATATAGAAACAGTCTGCAGGGGCTAGGTAGTGCAGCGGGTTAAAAGCATGTGGCACAGAGCGCAAGGACCTGTATGAGGATCCCCATAAGAGCCCCCGGCACCCCACCTGCAGAGGGGTCGCTTCACAGGCGGTGAAGTAGGTCTGCAGGTGTCTTTCTCTTCCCCCTCTGTCTTCCCCGCCTATCTCCATTTCTCTCTGTCCTATCCAACAATGATGACATCAATGACAACAACAATAATCACACAACAATAAAAACAGGGGCAACAAAAAGGAAATAAATATTTTTTTAAAATCTTAAAAAAACAAAACAGTCTGAGGATAGCTGGACCTGCCATGACCTTGTCCAGTGGGGAAACAATTACAGAAGCCAGACCTTCCACCTTCTGCAGCTCATAAAGAATTTTGATCCATACTCCCAGAGGGGTAAACATTAGAGGAAGATGACCAGAAAGGGTTCTAGACTCCAAATCCATCGGGACCCAAAGAGGGAAGAGGTTAAAAATAAAATGAAAAAAAAAGGAAGGCCATTCAGAAATAGTAGGTGTGATTCAGAAAGGAAGAGAAGGCAGGACCATAAAACATAGAGAAATATATAAAAAATATAGATTAATGTAGAAATAATAGTCAACATGTATCTGTGATCTTCAGAGAACTAATGCAGTTTCCAGTGAATGGAATGATGGGAATACAGAACTCTAGTGGTTGGAAAGGTGTGTAATTATACCATGTACCTTATAATTTTGTAAATCAATATTAAATCACTAATAATAAGATTTAAAAAATATTATGATGAAACTTTCTATCTTCATTAAATTCACAAAGATTTGGCAATAGTAATAGCTGGCAAATGGTTTAATGAGTGTAATACAAATTATATTAGTAAATGCCACAATTATGAGAGTTTAAATAAGTTATTCTGTTAACCAATTGAGTGTGATGGAACTGAGAACATCCATAACTCTATTAAACAAAATAATATTTTTCACTAATATTTATATTAAAATGATAAAATGTGCAACTCTCATCTTCTATAAATCTCTTGGTTTTGTAAGAGAATAAACATTTCTGCATAGTAGTTTTTATCATAGATGTATGAAGAGTTAATGTCCACAATATAGAAGAAATTTCTATACCATAATTTAAAAATAAAGCAAAGGAAAAACTATTGACAAAGAACATGAATGGATAAGATATACATATGGGCAACATATGTATGAAAAAGATTATCAGGGGGCTAGGTGGCAAACGCTAGAAGAAGAAGGGGGCTAGGTGGTGGCACACTTGGTTGAGCGCACATGTTACAGTGTGCAAGGATCTGGGTTTGAGCCCCCATTCCCCACCTGCAGGGGGAAAGCTTCACAAGTGGTGAAGCAGTGCCGCAGGTGTCTCTCTGTCTCTTCTCTCTATCTCCCTTTCCTCTTAATTTCTGGCTGTCTCTATCAAATAAATAAAGATTAAAAACAGATTATCAGCATCACTAGTCTTCCCAAATAGAGGGAAAACAAGGGGGGAGACCACTCAGAAGTAGTAGTTGTGACTTAGGAAGAGAAGGCAGGGCCATAGGGACACAGAAAACTGGCGGTAGGAATGCTGTAGAATTATACCCCTGCTATTTTATAATTATGAAAGTCAATATTAAATCACTAAATAAAAAATTAAAATGGCATGTTCAATATTTTTATTTTTTTAATATTTTAATTATCTTTACTTATTTATTTGATAGAAACAGCCAGAAATTGAAAGGTAGGGAGAGAGAGAAAGAGAGAGAGACACCTGTAATACTGCTTCACTACTTGCAAAGCTTTCCCCCTGCGGGTAGCTATCAGGAACTCTAACCCAGGTTCCTGTATCTTGTAGTCAACCATGTGCGCCACCACCAGGCCCCCTTTTTTTTTTTAACACTCACCATCTAGTTATAAGGTTTTTGGTGTGAGCAAAATATATTCCATTAAAATGTTATATATGGAATTTGACATACAAAGTTATTAGTGATATGCATTTTAAAACAAAGTATAGCTTAAATGTAGTGACTTTGATATGGCAAGAAGTAAATATATATATATATTCTGCTGTTGCCAGGGAGGAAACATTTGAGAAATGTTGTCACCTTGAGTAGCTTTCCCTAACATCTATTAGTCATTATAGTACTCAGTAGGTAATGGCACCTCTGGTTTCAAGTGGAAATTTAAAAGTGAACCAATCTTGTGAAATTTTTTTCTTTAACACTAAAAAAAATTAAATAAAAATAAAAAATAGCCTGTCTATCTGTGACAAAGCTTGTGATTATAGTATTCCCAGCTTTTTTCTCCTTTTCTTATTAGTGGTTTATAAGAGTTTTACAGAAATATAAAATTTAAAGGGTAGAGTTTCCCAGCCACAATCCACAATTTCTGTGCCCCCTACCTCAATAATACCATAGTTATCACAAAATATAGGAAATTTTAGTTATCTTTTTTTTTGCAAGTTCATCTTTAATCATCTATATTCCACATATGACCTAAACTATATGGTAGCTGTTCTTTACCTTCCTTTTGCTTATTTCATGTAGCACAGTCACCTCCAGTTCTATCCATTTTGTTCCAAATGAAAGAATCTCATAAATTTTTTTTACATAATGTATGAGCTATTAATTTGCATTGTTTTTGGTTTGATTAGTTCAGCATTTTATTAATAATGTATGATTTTGATCTGTCTCTTTTTGAGTCTTTCTGTTTTTCTCTACTCACACTGTTTCTAATATCCAAATAATACTACCTTAATGTTAATAACAAAATATTAATTTGAAACATAAGTGATTGCTTGTTTATTGTTATTATGTATTACCTAAATTGTTATTCGGAGAGTTAACTCAAGTACCAATCATTATAAAAAAGATGCAGATAAAAATTTGAACAAAAACACTTAACAGTGGCCTCTTGCAGATATTAGGCCATCCTATAACCTGAGATCCTAGACAGAAAATCCTTGAATTAACTAAGCTCACTTAGTATCATAGCAATGTTACCATTGTATTAGTATTTACACAAATCAAAAGTCATTTCTTCAATAAAGCTATAGTCATTGTTTACTGTAACTCTGTAACACTATGTAAACTGAATCTATTTCTACATTTACCAACTCCTTTCTGGCCATATAATATAATATAATAGTATTTTTATATTGTAATCATTTTATCCTAGAATATTTATAATAAGTAGCAAAGCCATTTCTTTTTTTTATATAAAGTTTCTTTTTAAAACATTTTTATTTATTGGATAGAGACAGCCAGAAATCAAGAGGGAAGGGGGAGGAGAGGGAGCGAGACAGAGAGACACCTGCAGCCCTGCTTCACCACTCATGAAGCTTTCCCCCTGCTGTGGGGACCAGGGGCTCAAACTTGAGTCCTCACACACTGTAACATGTGTGCTCAATGAGGTGCGCCACCACCCGGCCCCCAGAAAAGCCATTTCTACTGCTGGTATGGGGATTCAAGTTTTCTTTTTATTTTCAGGTTATTGTAGTTAATTGTATACTTTTTCTTGTTTAATATTTATTTGTGAAAGAGAAATAAGGAGAGAACCAGAACAACACTCTGATAAATGCAGTATTGGGAACCCAACTCTGGTCATAATGATTGCAAGTTCTGTACTCTACTGCTACACAACCTGGGCTGCTTAATTATCTTTTCATAGAATTAACTTTTGAGTGTGTCAGTTTTCTTTCTTCTTTATCATTTCCTATTCCATTTGTTTTTCCTTAGATTATCATTATTAACATCCATTTGTCTAGAATTTAATTTTCTCTCCTTTGTTTTAACTTCCTAAAGGTAGGAAAGTTAGATGTATGACATTTCTCTTAATATTGATGTTTGTAGCTGTAATTTTCCCTATATTGACTGATTTGGTAGTATCTTATAGTTTTTTGGCAATGTGTATGATTGCTTTAATTACTCGAAAATATTCACTCATCCCCATCTTATCAATAATTTCTTTGATGGGTTATTGGCTATTTAAGAAAATGTGGTTTCATTTCTGCATCGTTTTGATTTTCTCATACTGCCTTTTCTTATTTCGTAATTACATTCTAGTATTCATGAACTCATTTTATATCATTGTAATTATTTTACATTTATTGGTACTTCTTTTTTTTTACTTAACATGTGGTCTACCCTAGAGAAATTTTAATTTGCTCTTAAAATAAAAGCATATACTTTTTTTTCTACATATGACCTTCCATGACCATAAGTCTTGGACATCATAGCAACACAAATTAATTAGAGCTAGTCATCACTTAGTGGTCAAAAATAAATAGAACAATGAAGACTATTTGTACTACTCGAAAGGTAGACACCATACAAAAGAACACAGCAAGAAAGAGCAATTTAAAAAATCAGATAGGAAGCTCTTGGAAATGACTAACCAATATAGTAAGGTGATTATAAAATTCATATACACAAATGACTAGCATTTCTCTATGCAAACACTATATCAAAAGAATAAGAAATTCAGAAATTGATCCCATTTATTATATCAATAAAATACAATTGAATGTCAAGGAATAAACCTAACACAAGAAGTGAAAGACTGGGGGGCCGGCGGTGGTGCAGTGGGTTAAGCGCACGTGACGCAAAGCGCAAGGACTGCCTAAGGATCACCGTTCCAGCCCGGGGCTCCCCATCTGCAGAGGAGTCGCTTCACAGGCGGTGAAGCAGTTCTGCAGGTGTCTATCTTTCTCTCCCCCTGTCTTCCCCTCCTCTCTCCATTTCTCTCTGTCCTATCCAACATCAAACAACATCAACAATGGCAATAATAATAACCACAACGAGGATACAACAACAAGGACAACAAAAGGGGGAAAAATGGCCTCCAGGAACAGTGGATTCATGGTGCAGGCACTGAGCCCAGCAATAACCCTAGAGGAAAAAAAAAGAAGTAAAAGACTTTTTTATTCTTAAAATTATGATTCATTATTAAAGGAAATAGAAAAGAAAAAAAGATAGTCCATATTCAGGGATGTAAAGAATTAACATCATCAAAATGACTATCCTATTTAGAGCCATACACACATTTAATGCAATCCCCATAAAGCATAAAGGTCCCAACAATTATTATTTTTTATTGACACCAGGGTTATTGCAAGGCCTCGGTGCCAGCACCAGAGCCATGGCTCCTGGTGGTCATCCCCGGATACCCTTTTTTCTCTTATTACTTTAATTTTATTTGACAGGATAGAGAGAAATTCAGAGGGCATAGGAGATGAGAGAGAGAGAGAAAGAGAGAGAGGCACTTGCATACCTACTTCACTGATCAAAGTGTCCTCTCTGCAGGCTGGAACTCAAACCTGATCCTTGTGCATGGTAATATGAGCACTTAACCTTTTGCACCACCACCCAACCCCCTCATTTTTTTTAAGAGAATAGGAAAAAAAAGCTAAAAATGTTTGCCTGGACTCAGAAAATAGTTTTGCTTAAAAACAAACAAACTCTTGAGAAAAAAACAATGGAGGCATCATGCTGCCAGACCTCAAACTATAATATAGGGCTATTGTAATCAAAACTGCTTGGTACTAGAACAAAAACAGACACATAAATCAGTGGAAAAGAACTGAAAGTCCAAACATAAGCTCCATAACTATGGAAATTTAATTTTTGACAAGGAGCCACAAAACATTAAGTAGACAAAGGAGAGGTCCTTCAACAGAGGATTCTTTTTTCTCTATATTCTTGCTAACACTTATTTCTAGCTTCTTAATACACATACCTCACATAGATGTGAGGTGATATCTCATTGTGGTTTACTTTGTGTTTCCCTAACTATAGGTGATACTAAGATTTTCTTTCTCATGTTTCATGTACCTATTGCTTATTTGCAATTTTCTTTGTTGATGTATCCAGTTCTTTCTCCATTGTTTTATTCTGTAGACAGAATTTTTTCTGCTTATTTTGGACACTGATGGGTTTGAATGTATAGAGTGGAAATATTTTCTCCAGTCTTTGTTTAAATGTTAGCTTATCCATTCTGCTGAAACGTTTTACTTTGATGTAGTCCTATTTGCTTATTATAGCTTTCATTATCCCTAAAGAAATCAGTAAAGAACATGCATAGATTATTATGCTAAATTTTATTTTGTACATTTTATAGTTTCAGATCAGATGGTATAATGTTTGATCATTTCTCAGTTTTCTGCAAAACAATATCACCCCCAGCCTAGGTCCTTCACAACCATCATGCACCAGGACCTGAGCCTCCTCTCCCTACCCCTCCCCAAATTTCTTTACTTTGGTATATAGTACACCAAGCCCAGTCCAGGTTCTAATCCAGAACCACATAAAAACCTATGAATTATAGCTATTTCAATTTTTGCTTTTCAAGACACTTGCTGTTTGCAACTAAATGTATAGTAGCTTTTCTCTATTTGGGGTATTATCTATATTCATTTATAATTACTATTATTATTTGTTATTAGTGATTTAATAATGCTTAACAAGATTGTGGGATAAGAGGGATACAAATCCATACACCTCCCACAACCAGAGTTTTATGTTCCATCCCCTCCATTGGAAGGCTCCCTATTATTTAACCCTTCTAGGAATATGGAACAAAGAAGTTTATGGGGTGAAAAAGGTGAGAGGTCTGCTTCTGTAATTACTTCTCCACTGGACATGGGAATTGACAGGTCAATCCATACCTCCAGACTGTTTCTATCTTTCCCTAATCGGGTAGGGCTCTGTGGAGGTGGAGTTGCAGGATACAATGGTGAGGTCATCTGACCAAAGGAGACTAAGGGTTTCTTTGTTTCTGCTTATTTATATTCTATATATGAGAGAGGTCATTCAGTATTTGTCTTTATCCTCTGGCTTAGTTATCTTTCTATGCCCACTCTAGTAATATTTAGGTTATAGCAGAATGACAGTATTTCATCTTTTCTTATAACTGAGTAGTATTTTAAGGTTTGTATATAAATCATCTTAAAAAAAAACAGTAGGTGAAAAATGACCTTACATAACTGTTTCCGTTCCTTTTCATTGTCTTTATTATGTGGTCCTGCTCTCAGGGAACCTTGTTTCTAGTAATGGAGATAATACACACACAAGTATATGCATTATTTGTTTAAAACAACATTGAAATAATAACAGTTTATGAAGATGAGACCATGTAGACAATTTGGACAACATTGCTTCTAAATTCAGTTTAATAATGGTAGGAAAGGGGAGCTGGGCAGTAGTGCAGCAGGTTAAGTGCACATGGCACAAAGCACAAGGACTGGCTTAAGGATGCTGGTTCTATCCCCTGGCTCCCCACCTGCAGGAGGTCGCTTCACAAATGGTGAAGCAGGTCTGCAGGTGTCTGTCTTTCTCTCCTCCTCTCTGTCTTCCCCTCCCCTCTCGATTTCTCTCCATCCTATCCAAAAAAAAAAAAAAAAGCTATGACAACAATAATAACAACTACAATAACCCTGGAGGCAAATTGAATAAATAAATGTAGGAAAGGCAAATTTCTGGATATTAGGATTAACAAAAATGTCTCTACAACTCCTCCAAACACTGAATTTACTCAGGACTTCAGAGTTACTATTTAATTGATTTTAAAAAAAAAGGAAAAGAAACCAAATTTAGAGACTAAAGACATGAAAAGGACATGTGGAGAGAGTTTATTCAGCCTGCTGCTGGTTACCCATAATAGGGAACTTCACTTCACTTAGTGACAGTTATTCCATGTGTAAAACATACCAGATTTCTTCACTTCCTATAGGTAACAATTGCAGAAGCCCAGAGAGTCAAGCAGAAGGCATTCTTAAATTTCTTGATATTTCTAGCATTATAAAGAAATTCTACTGCTATCCTTTTTTTATGTATTGGAAATAAAAATAAAAGTACTTGAAGATGTTATACTGAAAAGACTGAGAAGGCCTGGGAGACAGTATAATTATGTAAAAGATTTACATGCTTACCACACAAACATGATTGGCCTAGACCATGAATAGATCCCTTTCTCCATTGTCACTGGTCATCTCCATCAGGAACAATATAATGGACACCTTTGGGGGCCCCCATAGGACCTTGCCCTCAATGTGGATCAACAATGGTAGAGAATATTCCATCCTTGAAAGGGGGGTTGGATAACATACTCTGTCTACATACTCTATCTAACACTCTATCTGAGGAAGATGAGTCTTGTAATTGGTGCAACTTGGAATGTTCCTACTCATGAATACAGAATGAGAGCTCAGACCTACAGGGATGCAGAGGTTACATAGGCTCCTATGCTGAATATGGACTCCAGATCAAATCGATGAGGTTTATAGTCAACAATATTTATATATACTTTTCCCATATTTGGGAGCTACTCTCTTCCCTGATCCAGCTTTCTAGCCCTGTGCCCAGCCAAAACATCATCTCCCCAGACAATAACCTGAGTTCACCTGCATATCAGATGTCAGGCCCAGGAAAAAAAAAAACAGTAAAATCATGGGCCCTTTGGAGTATACCTAAAATAGACCTACTAGCTATTTCCAAAATAAGACCCCAAATCTTCACCTGCAATATTCCAGCCTTTAGGTTCATGATTAGTCAACAATTTGTTTGGCTGCATATGTTAACTCTTTTTTCGGCCACCAGGTTGCAGACACTACCATGATGCCAACCGGACTTCCCTGAGCATATGACCCCACCAATGTGTCCTGGAGCCCTGCTTCCCCAGAGCCCTGCCCCATTAAGGAAACAGAGAGTCAGGATGGGAGTATGGATCGAACTGCCAATGCCCATGTTCAGCATGAAGCAATTACAGAAGCCAGACATTCCACCTCCTGCATCCCACAGTGACCTTTGGTCCATACTCCCAGAGGGTTAAAGAACAGGGAAGCTATCAGGGGATAGGATGGGATACAGTTCTGGTGGTGGGAATTGTGTGGAATTGTACCCCTGTTATCCTATGGTCTTGTCAGTGTTTCTATTTTATAAATAAAAATTTAAAAAAAAAAGATTTTCATGACTGAGGCTCAAAGAACCAGGTTTAATGCCCTGCAGAACCCTAAGCCAAATTTGAGCTGAGCAATGCTCTTGCAAAAATAAATAAATAAATAGACTAAAATTTTAAAAAATATGTTTAATGACAAAAATGAAAAGACAAACTGTGTATTTTTTTTTCCATGTGTTTGATTTTCTTTCTTTCTAGTTAGGAGGATTTTCTGAATTGTTATTAAAAAATATCATGACAAGAGTGTATTCTTCACATCATCAGAAAATTCTGGAGGCAAATTAATACAAATGTAGACTGATAGTTTATACTCTCATTAGTAAAGATCAAGTAATACAATTTAATCAAACAGGACACAGGACCAAAAGGAAGTTGTTCCAGAGCAAGTTAAATCAATTATGTTGGAATCTTTGAAGGAGGTAAGTGAGTATGTCTGTCTGAAACTGACACTGAGCAGAATAGTTTTTATTATACTTATTTATTCATTTATTTTAAAGAGACAAAGACACAGAAAGAGAGAGACACAGGAAGAGACCACAACAGTAAAGTTTCCTTCATTGTATGCAAGCCTGCATCACACACAGCAAAACATTACACTATCCTGGGTTATTTTGCTGACCCAAGCATAGTCCTTAAGTACTAATGTTCCTAGAAAGATGACAGGAGAAACATTGGGAGAGATGAAAGTCTTTAGCAAGAAGAAAAGAGGAAATGCTTCAAGAGATAAGACTTTTTTTTTTGATTGGTGGGGTTAATTATTTACAGTGAATACAGTTAGTACATGTGTAAAATCTCTCAATTTTCTGTGAAACACTATCATCCTATAATTTCAGTCTTCCTCCACCATCATTCATCAGGACCTAACCCCCCCCAACCCCCCCAACCCGAGCCCTGCCCAGGAGTCCTTCACTTTGGTGCAATACAACAAACACAGTCCAAGTTTGACTTTGTCTTTCTTTTTCTGTTTTTATTTCTCAACTTCTGTATATGAGCAAAATAAAATCCCATATTCAGAGAGATGAGATTTCATGTTTGGGCCTTCTAGCCTCTCCCTATCTTCCAATTTTAAAAACAGTTGAAAATATGATGAGGGACAGAATGATTTGAGGGATAAATTTCTCCATTCTTATTGTACAATACAATAAATACTATAAGAAATATTTCCCCTTTTGACAAACTATGGAAATGCATAAATTTGTTATTAATTGGAGCTGTCATGCAGACAATAAATTCATAGCCTATTTCATTACCTCCTAGTTTGAAAATTCTACCTGTTGGTAACATGTGTCCTTAAATAGCTTGTGTAATCTTTTCATCACATGTGTCCTTAAGTAATCTTTGTATAATTCTCATATATTCTGGTTTGTGATGTTCACTATGTGATGTGATTCTTAGGTTTATGGATACTACTCAATTTCTATAATACATTTTGGAGTTTCCAATGCCATTTTTCTTCCTACTAGAATATATACTATTTCCAATTGTCTGTATCATAGTCACTCCTAGTATTTTATTGCAGGTTTAGTTTTGTTTAGTTTTTGTTTTTTTGATTGTTTGTTTTATTTTTGCCAACAGGGTTATTATGGGGGCTCTGTGTTAGCACTACAAATCATTGTTGTCAAAAACTACTCATGGGAATAGGGTGGTAGCAGCAGCAGGTTAAGCGCAGGTGGCGCATAGCGCAGGGACCGGAGTAAGGAACCGGGTTTGAGCCCTGGATCCCCACCTTCGGGGAGTCGCTTCACAGCAGTGAAGCATGTCTATAGGTGTCTTTCTCTCCCTCTCCTCTCTCCATTTCTCTCTGTCCTATCCAACAACAACAATAATAACTACAACAATAAAACAACAAGAACAACAAAAAGGGTATAAATAAATAAATAAATAAAAACTATTCACATGTTTGCCAAAGTTTCTTTTGATAATTTTCTAAATAATACTTTCTTAACAGGTGGCGTGTTTTTAAAACCATGACTTAAGATAGTCACATTGTGCTAAATCTTCGGTTTTACTTGTTTACTAATTTTTTTTTAAGCCACATGATATTTTTGATAACTAGTAGAATGGTAGTACCACACACTGACTAACATCTAAAATTTCCTCCTCAAAACTAAGCCTATGACTGACTATAACCTAAAATTTAAAGAAAATTTCTGTTAGTATACTGTATTCAAAATAAAATAACTGGAATATTTAGCTAAAAGCATCTTGGGTTCACACCTTAATTTTAAAATTTCTAACAGGGAGGCCATGCAGTAGCACAGTGGGTTAAGCCTACATGGTACCAAGGACCCGCATAAGGATTTCGGTTCCAGCCTTTGGTTCCAGGAGTGTTGCTTCACAAGCGGTGAAGCAAGTCTGCAGGTGTCTATCTTTCTCTCCCCCTCTCTATCTTCCCCCTCCTCTCTCTACTTCTCTCTGTCCCATGCAACAACAACAACATCAATGCCAACAATAACAACAAAGGCAACAAAATGGGGGGAAATGGCCTCCAGAAGCAGTGTATTCATAGTACAGGCACCAAGTGCCAGCAATTACCCTGGAGGCAAAAAATAAAAATAAAAAAAAATTTCTAACAGTAATTTTGAGAAAATTACTACATGCCTTATTGTGTCATCTGTACAATGATTTAGTATTGTTTCACAAGATGATGGGAGAACTAATTCCTTAATGAGAGGCTGTTAACATGGTAGTAATTAACATCTAAAATTCCCATCAACTCTTCTTCTAACTAATTTTAAGAAGTGATGTCTGTGCCTACAATTTTCTCAAGCTCTTTGACCAAAGTGTACACAGGTCATTGCACAGACCTACACAACCATTGGGACCCATTTCATTTTCTATGGTAGGTATAGAAGGAAGTATTTTGAAATACAAGCTACATTTCCTTCATGTGTTTGGGAGATACTTACAACATCCCTCATGTAAGTATATGAATTTTTATACAGAGATCACTCAAATTCTACAATATATTTTGGAGTTTCTAATGCCATTTTTATTCCTATTAGAATATATACTATTTCCAATTATCTGTAGCATAGTTCCTCCTTCTATTTTATTGCAAGTTTAGTTTATTTGTTCTTTGCTACCAGGGTTATCATGGAGGCTTTGTGCTAGCACTACAAATCCACTGCTTCCAGAAGCCATTTTTGTATTTTTTCCCTTTCTAGTTTGTTTCATATGGCAGGAAGAAACTGAAAGGGGGGAAGTAGAGAGAAAGAGAGAAAAATAGATGCCTGTAGATCTGATCATCACTCCTGAAGTATCCCCCCCTGCAGATAAAATTTTGCGGAGTATTTCCTATGTTCCAAGGTTAGTTCAAAGTTTCAGATTGAAGACAAGTCCTCTCAGTAAATAAATAAATAAATAAATAAAAATAAATAAAAATAAATAAATAATAGAGGGACACTGAAGACAACACTTAGATAATATAAAATATAATTAGGTGTATTCAATGGATGAAAATTGCTTAGGGTTCAGTGGTTACTAGAAAAGTCCTTCCTGAAACTGACTGATGAAAAAAGTGAAGTCAACAAATACCTGTAAGATTTAAAAGACAAGATAACCAATACCAAATAATCTCATTTATAGGTAGAAATTAAGAAAAAAGATAAGTAAGACACCAATCAAGGGGAGATGAGATATTTTGCATATGTGTTGAAGAATATAAACCATTAACCTTCCAATATATATATTTTTAAATCTGAATCAGTCTGTAGCTATGTGATTTGATATTAATTAAGAAGTTCTACCTACTGTGGCTGAGCAGTAGCACGGGGTTAAGTGCACATGGCGAAGCACAAGGACCTGCATAAAGATCCAGGTTGGAGTCCCCAGCTCCCCACCTGTGGGAGGGGGAGGGGGCTTGCTTCACTAGCGGTGAATCAGGTTTGAAAGTGTCTATTTTTCTCTCCCCCTCTCGGTTTTTCCTCTGTCTTTGATTTCTTCTGTCTTTGATTTCTCTATATCCTATATGGCAACAACAACAGCAATAACAATAATAATAACAACAACAAGGGCAACAAAAATGGCCTCCAGGAGCAGTGGGTTCGTAGTGCAGGCACTGAGCCCCAATGATAACCATGGAGGCAAATAAACATTTTTTAAAGAAATTTCTTTTTTTCAATATTTTATTTTATTTATTTATTCCCTTTTGTTGCCCTTGTTGTTTTATTGTTGTAGTTATTATTGTTGTTGTCGTTGTTGGATAGGACAGAGAGAAACGGAGAGAGGAGGGGAAGACAGAGAGGGGGAGAGAAAGATAGACACCTGCAGCCCTGCTTCACCGCCTGGGAAGCGACTCCCCGGCAGGTGGGGAGCCGGGGTTCGAACCGGGATCCTTATGCCTGTCGTAGTGCTTTGCGCCACCTGCGCTTAACCCGCTGCGCTACAGCCCGACTCCCAGAAGTTTCTATTTTTTAATATTTATTTATTTTCCCTTTTGTTGCCCTTGTTTTTTATTGTTGTTGTAGTCATCGTTGTTGTTATTGTTGTCGTTGTTTGATAGGACAGAGAAAAAATGAAGAGAGGAGGGGAAGACATGGGGGAGAGAAAGACACCTGCAGCCCTGCTTCACCGCCTGTGAAGCGACTCCCCTGCAAGTGAGAAGCGGGGACTCGAACCTGCATCCTTACACCAGTCCTTACACCAGTCCTTGCTCTTGGCAGCCACCTGCGCTTAACCCGCCGTGCTACGCCCAACTCCCATAAATAAATATTTTTAAAAATTTTTAAAAAACAAGTTCTACCTTCCATTAAAATTTTATAGCACAATGTCCACAACTATTCTATTTTTCTTTTTTTTTAATATTTATTTATTTTCCCTTTTGTTGCCCTTGTTGTTTTATTGTTGTAGTTATTATTGTTGTTGTTATTGATGTCATCGTTGTTAGGACAGAGAGAAATAGAGAGGAGAAGGGAAGACAGAGAAGGGGAGAGAAAGATGGACACCTGCAGACCTGCTTCACCCCTGTGAAGGGCCTCCCCTGCAGGTAGGGGTCCCGGGGCTGGAACCAGTATCTTTACCCTAGTCCTTGCGCTTTGCGCCACTTGTGCTTAACATGCTGCACTACCGCCCTGCTCCCCTATTCTATTTTTCTATCATATGTATGCTTTATCTTACACTATTCTAATATTTCCACATATTTAAATATAAAATTCATGATAAGCTATTTTCTCCAAGAAATAAACCACTACTTCTTTATTCTCATTATAGTATATCAGATCTCTTTTCAAAACTATCATTTCAACTTTTCAGCACTATTATAACCATTAATATGGCACGGGGAAGAATTAAATATAACTAAAATTAAATGGTTTATAATTTGTTGATGGGTTTTTTTTTTCTTAAGACTTAGACATCTAAAAATCAAGAATGCTTTCCAGAAACTGGAATATTCTTGACCCAATGATATATCCTTATTACTGATAAAAATTTAGGGGCGGTCGGGTGGTAGCAGTGGGATAAGCACACATGGCGCGAAGTACAAAGACCAGTGTAAGGATCCCGGTTCGAGCCCCGGGCTCCCCACGTACAGGGAGTCGCTTCACAAACGGTGAAGCAGGTCTGCAGATGTCTATCTTTCTCTCCCTCCAACCTCCCCCCCGTGTCTTCCCCTCCTCTCTCCATTTCTCTCTGTACTAGCCAACAACAACGACATCAATAACAATAAAAATAACCACAAACAACAAAGGGAGGGAAGGCCTCCAGTTGCAGTGGGTTTGTGGTGCGGGCACGGAGCCCCAGCAATAAGCCTGGAGAAAAAATATATATAATATATATTTAGATGTTGAGGGGCCAGGCAGTGGCGCTCCTGGTTGAGCATACACACTACAGTGCCCAAGAACCCAGGTTCTAGCCTCTGGTCCCCACCTGCAAGGAGAAACCTTTATAGGTGGTGAAGCAGGTCCGCAGATGCCTCTCTGTCTCTCTATCCCTCTCTCTTCCCTCTTAATTTCTCTGTCTCTACCCAATGATAAATAAATAAATATTTTTAAAATAATAAAAATAAAAATGTATATGTGTATAATTTTAATAAACTTTGTTGTTTAGTAATTGAGTATTATGCACACAAAAGAATGCTTGAGGCTTTGAGTTTCCTTAGATTTCCACTGAGTCTAGAAAAGAGATTTTTTTTTCACTTTTTATTGTATTTTTTTATTTCATTTAAATTTAATGTCTACTACCAAAAATGGGAAAATAACTGCTTTCAGAAGACAAATCTTGTGACAGGGAAATTATGATGTCAAAAAGACAAAATTAGAGCATTGTGCAGCAGCAGAAGAAGTTATATGGTATACCAACAAATTTTATTATATGATGTTAGCTGTTTGCTATCATAGAATAGTATTTGTTCAATGTATAAATTGTTGGTTTCTTAGAGATTTCTGAAGTACTTTCTCTTTTTTTATTTTTTTATATTTATTTCCCCTTTGTTTCCCTTGTTTTTTTATTATTGTAGTTATTATTGTTATTGATGTCGTTGTTGGGTAAGACAGAGAGAAATGGAGAGAGGAGGGGAAGACTGAGAGGGGAGGGAAAGACAGACACCTGCAGACCTACTTCACCGCCTGTGAAGTGAATCCCCTGCAGGTGGGGACCTGGGGGCTCGAACCAGCTTTCTTAAGACCTTCCATGCAGTCCTTGTACTTGGCGCCAAGTGTGCTTAACCCGCTGCGCTACCACCGGACTCCCCTGAAGTACTTTCTAAGGGACTGTGAGTCCCTACCCATCTCATTAATACTTGTTTTATCTTTTTATTACTGCTATAACAAATTTTACTGCTTGAAGTCATACCAATCAACTAAATGCTGGATAGATCAGAATTCTAACACAGGTCTTAACAGACTAACAAAAATTTTCCATGTCTGTGATTTTTTCAGATAGTCTGAGAAAAACTTTCTCTGCACTTTTTCAGATTGTTGGCAGAAATTACTTTCTGGCAGTTGTAGAATTATGGCTGTACTCTTGCTGGCTGTCAGTTTCTAGATACTTCACCTTCCTCTATTTATGACCCTCTCTCTCAATCTTCCAAGTTGGTAATAAAATAGTTTTTTAAAAGGCCAGGCTAAATGTGGACAACGGGAATGCCACTGCATTATATGGGAGGGTATATGAAGACATGTGTAACCACATGTGTAACTCTAAGAGCCAACCTCTAGTTCTGTATGCCCTACTTGCTATGCCATGCACCATGCAGGTAATCATGCCAGGTAACTTAGAGACCTGTTCCATAGGTGTAAATACCATATGAAAGAAAGGATGCCTGCTGCTGCTCTTTTTGAAAGAGATCCTACAGCAAGTTTGCTGATGTAAATAAAGTTTTTCCTTTTCCAAATATTTGGTTCTCTGGCCTGGTTTGCTGCTTCTGTAACAGTATGTGAGTATCTCTCTCACAGTACCCCTCCCTCCTGCTTCTTTTCCAACCATATCTGCCTTTCTGTCTGTCACTCTCACTGAAGATAGATAGAGTCTTTACTACTAAGGGCTCAGGTGATTAGACTAAGCCAGCATAAGGAACTAGGATAATCACCCCTGCTTCCAGTTCATAAATTTAATCAGATTTTCAGAATATTTTTCAGATAAAGTCATGTATTCACAGGTTTTGAGCTTTAGAAATTGGAAAATACGGGTCAGCAAAATAACTCATTTGAATAGTGTGCTGCTTTGCCATGTCCGTGACCCAAATTCAAGCCCAGAACTCCATCACACTGTTGTAGTATCACTCATTTTTTTTCTCTGCCTCTCTATCTCAATAAGTAAATAATACATAAATAATGATAATGTAGGGTAAATACTAATATTAAGTCTTTTGGCTATGAGTATCCTTGGTGAGAAATTTAAAACTATTAATTTCAGTAAGTCTAGCATTATTAAAAACTAATAATACTTAAGTATACTACTTTGCAATATTTTGTGTTATGTGTCAATAAATATTTTTTAAGTATAATGGTTAATTTAGGGAAACTTGCCTATGTAACTGCATAAAAATTTTCCAAGATGCTAGTTTTTACTTTAAAAAAAAGCAAAGAACATGTGGTTATTTAGACTGTGTATTTGGTCAATATATTCTAGAAAACTGAAATGTATATTATACTTGAAAAACCAACTTCATATAGTTTGTTTCATAAACTAAAGATTACAAGCCTAGATGCATATCTACATACCAATATGATGATGACTTCAGCAGTGTTTATAATTAATGTGTTTTTTTGTATGTTTATTTTTGTTTTTTAATTTGGGTATTTCTTTTGTCATTGCCAGTGTTTCACTGCTTTGGGTTGGCTTTTTCAGATATAGACATATAGAAAGAAAGAATGAGACCACAGCACTGAGGCTTTCTCCAGTTCTGAGGGTCAATGTCTCAAACTCAGGTCACTCATATGGGAAAGCAGGTGCCTTTCCAAGTGAGCTATCTCATTGGCCCATTAATAAGTGTTAAGTAAATCTTTTCTTTTTCTTTCATTCATTCTCTCTCTTTTTTGTCATTGCCTAGGTTTTACTGCCTGGAGCTGAATTTTTCACATAGAGACAAAGGGCCAGTGGGAGAGAAGAAAGATGCCACAGCTACAAAGTTTCTTCTAGTACAGATGCACTGTCCAGGTGAGCTATCCTGCCAGTAGTCATTTTTAATAAGCTTTAAATGTAAGATCTTGTAAGAACCTGTAAGATTTTGTATGAACTTGTATGACCTATATAACTCATTGAACTAGAAATTTTCAAATTACAAAACATAGTAAAATAGAATTCTGAATAGTTTAAAAAATTTATTCAAGTATTCAAAAAAATCTTCCATACTTTTAGTTTTAAACTGTTTTATGTCATTATATTTAAATTGATTTCTATAGACAAAATGCAATTGCTTTTGTAACCATTCAAGGAAATTGCCTCCTTCAGAAATCAGTGGATAATGGAATAGGGAAACAACATAATAGTTATGCAAAAAGATTCCCATGCCTGTGGCTCTAAGGTCCCAGGTTCAACCTGCAGCACCATCATAAACAAGAGCTGTGCAGTGCTTTGATAAGAAGTAGTAGTAGTAGTAATTTCAGTGGCACAATGTTTGTTGATATGGCTTCTGATTCTAAATTATCATCACCATGTCTAATTACCATTCCTTTTAGAACTATCATTTATCAAGAAAAGCTATTAAATTGCTTTTCCCTTTTCCAAATATATCTTTGTGAAGCTTTATTTTGTTCACATACTTCTATAAAATCAACATAACAAATAAATGAAGACGCATATTGTAAGATACATTTTACTAATTCATAGTTTAAAGAGACTTAAAAACTTTTAAGATAAAACAACAGTAATCAGTAATTGGTGCAGATAGTTATTTTTCATAAATATTTAATAAATGAAAATATAAACATATAAAGGATTTATTATTGCAATTTGTAAATAAATCCATAATAAATATTTTTAAAACTCTTATCTTAATATCTATATGGCTGATATAAGTAAGTATAATAACATATCTAAGATTTTTGGTTTCTCAATAATTTAAAGAATATAAAATAATCCTGAGAACAAAAGTTCTAATAGTTAGAAAAGTGTGTGATGTTAAAGTATCTTATTATATTATTTGTTATTTCTATCATTAATGGCTTCATTATATACTAAGAGAAAAATGGTAAATCTATGTATTTTCCATGAAAGAAGTAGGCAATAAATAAGCAAAAGTTACTCCTGCTTTTTAAAGGTGTAATCAGATTTTTATATAATTGGAAGTATGTATTTGTTAACAAAAACAGAACTGATCTAATAGTAGATTTGAGTATATATATATATATATATATATATATATATATATATATATATGTCTTGGCTTTTAACTCATATTTTTGAAATTTTCTGTTTTTTTAATTGCTTGCATATTGGGAATGGTTATGTCTCCTGGAAATGAATCCTTTTATCTTAATCTTTGTTTTTGTTGTTTGTTTAGACCTGCTGATTTGTTTAGACCTATCTGATTTCTTTCACCTTTCTTATTCTGTATCTCCCACCATATTTTTACTTCTTAGTTTCTAATATCTATTAGTTTCAAATATATATTTCATATATACCCCAGGGCTGATCATTATTATTTTAATTTACCATGCAATAATAATCAAATCTGTCCTTCAGAGACTGATTGTAATATTGGCCTATACTCTCTTCATACTTTGTTCACTACTACCTTTGGCTTGTTTTACATTTTTTTAACTAAAAATTCAGATATGTTGTATTGAAAAATGAAAACTGAAGTAAAAAACCGACCTCATTTATGAAAAGATATTGTCCTGTGTTTGATGTTGCTATCATTTTAGCTGCCAAATGTTTCTGTTTATTATACTCCCCACCCCCATGTAAAATTGATTTTCTTATTAGCGGATCCCAGTGTTCTTCAACACTTGCAGTTTGAATTAATATGTAATACAGGAGGAACTGTTGTGTAAATTGTGGGGGCAGGTCACTCTTCTAAATAAACCCTAGCCTTAGTTCTTGGGGCTCTATCCTTTTCAAGTGCTTTTGTTCCTTCTTTGTGATAGAGTTGTCTCTTTCCCTGTTTTCCCTTTCAATGGTTGTGTTTTCAATTTCCTTAAAACTTTAATTCCTACTGACTTCTTCAAAACCACTTGAGTAACACACACACACACACACACACACACACACACACACACACACACCAACAAGGGGACAGCTGAAGGGAGGAGAGGACTCCCCAAATGCAACTGTGAGTCTCCATCGCTACTGCCCTCAGAATCTGGAGCAGCGGCAGGGAGGCCCTGTGCTGACACCACAGGACAGATAAATAATGAGGAAACTCAGGAGAAGATCTAAAACTCTGACCTAGAGGTGGGGCTGTGTGAGAGTCTCTTTGCATAACCACTAGATTACCTCTGCTCCACCCTGCTTTATCTCTTGTTCAGGAGTTGGTGATTAAGCTAAGAAGCCTATATATAGTTTAAAAGCTCTCAGGCTCCCATAGCCTACAGGGAAGTCAAATAACAAAAGAGGCTTTTAAGCACTGAGCTCCAACACAAGGATTAAAATACTATTGAAACAACTGTCAATTTCCACAACTGTGAACCCTTTAATAACCTTACTTAGACAGAAGTCAATCCAGGCAAGAGTGATCAGTAATTTGAATAGTACTGAGAGAGGGACCTCATAACATACTATATAGAATGGTTAAACCAACAAGAAGAAATACTGAAGAAATGACCCAGTTCAAGAGTCCACCTAAAACCCGCCCAAAGGTTGAAGCACAAAATAATGAGGTCAACATCCAAACACTAGTTAAGGAAATAATCACAGGAGAGAGTAAAGAGTTTGAAAGAATAGTCATCAGAAATGCAGAAACAACAAAGGAGACCCTGGAAGAAAACACTAATTATCTCAGGGTTATTAGAGAGCTGGAAACTGAAATAGCTGAGCTAAGAACACAATTAGCTGAACAAGCTAAAACAGTATCAGAAAAGGGTAACAAAATAGATGAACTCAAGAAAACAATAGAGGGGAGAGAGAATAGAATAAATGAGGCTGAAGACAGAATTAGCAAGATTAAGGATGAATTACACACAGCTAAAAAAGAAGTAAGAGATCTCAAAAAGAGATTAAGAGATACTGAAAACAACAACAGAGACATATGGGATAATTTCAGAAGAAATAATATATGTTTTATTGGATTACCAGAGGAAGAAAGGGAGGAGAAGAAAGTATTCTTCAGGACATAACAGCTGAGAACTTCTTTAGTCTAGACATCAAAGACATAAAGGTTCAAGAAGCCCAGAGAGTCCCAAACAGAATTAATTCAGACTTAAAGACCCCAAGACACATCATATTTAGAATGGAAAGGAATAAGGATAAAGAAAGGATCCTGAAGACTGTGAGAAAAAACAGTCACCTACACATGAAAATCCATAAGATTAGCAGCTGTCGGGGGGTGGGGGTGGGGGGTGGGACACAATATTTTGGTGATGGGAATGGTGTTTATGTACACACCTATTAAATTGTAGTCATATAAATCACTATTTAATTAATATTAGAGGGGGGGAAATATATTGTATGTCTAACAAAGGGACTTTTCAAAGTTAACCCAATTACCAAATAATGAAATATCATAAGACAGCAGGAACCTCACATTTCTACTATGGAGCCTAAACTTCCCCATTCCTGGGACACTAGGGTAAGGCCCACTTTCCCATATGCTTCTCCCAATTCTTATCAAATAATATTGCATCCGCGGATTGCAACCCAATCAACACAACGAGTGCCACCCGAGCATGCTTCACTACGGAGTGTGTCCGGAGACTTCAGGTGTGGAATGACAACCCTTCAGCTTCATCACTCGGGTGAGACCTTTCCTTTCATAGTATTCTCTAATTGCATACCAGGTGATTCACTTCCTAACAAAGTCCCAAAACCTAGATATAGACCTGGTTCCAGGAGATAGAGCATAAGTTCACATGTATCCATAAACTAGGGCAAATATATACCTGAAAGCAGTAGTACACCAGAATTTGCAGTGAGTACCCCCCAACACTTCATCTCCACTATTCCATCCTTTGGGTCCGTGATTCTTCAACAATTTGTTTGGCTTTGTATGTTAACTCGTTTTTCAGCCCCCAGGTTCCAGATGCCATCAGGATGCCGGCCAGGCTTCCCTGGACTGAAGACCCCACCAATGCATCCTGGAGCTCCGCTTCCCCAGAGACTCACCCTACTAGGAAAAGAGAGAGGTAGACTGGGAGTATGGATCAACCAGTCAATGCCCATGTTCAGCGGGGAAGCAAATAGAGAAGCCAGACCTCCCACCTTCTGCAATCCACAATGACCCTGGGTCCATGCTCCCAGAGGGAGAGAATGGGAAAGCTATTGGGGAGGGGATGGGATATGGAGATTGGGTGGCAGGAATTGTGTGGAGTTGTAGCCTCCCATCCTATGATTTTGTTAATGTCTCCTTGCTTAAATAAATAAAAAAATAATTAAATAAAAGATTAGCAGCAGATTTCTGCACACTAAACTACAGGCCAGAAGAGAATGGCAAGATATATATCCAGTGCTCAATGAGAAAAGCTTTCAACCAAGACGACTCTATCCTGATAGACTGTCATTCAGACTAGATGTGCCGGGATAGCCTGAGGGTACTTCTTCCCGAGCTAGTGCTCTCTGGGTTGGAGAGAACTCAACTGGAGCCGATCTAGGCTGCTGCGTGGGAGAGGGATCAGGAACTTGTGCCGCACTAACTTCACAGGAGATACAATCTGGAACTCTCGGAGCCGGAAAGCAATTTCCAAGTGTCTTTCATCAGAAGAGCAGCTGTTTTTATACTCTCCAAGTAGGGTGGAAACAGGATGTGATATAGAGAGGGTGGAGCGAAAAGTGACTGGTGAAAATCAGAGTGTGACAAGGAGAGGATCAGGGTGTGACAAGGAGAGGGGGTGGAGCAGGTGAGAATTCTACCACTAAACCACCAATGCCCTGGAGGGAGTGTGGTGCTTTATGTAAATGTAAAAGTGATTTATGTAAATAGACCAAAGCTTTGAATGGGATTAAATCTATCCCTATATAGGCATATGGTTAAGCAGAAGCCAGGGGGAGCTGGCATACTATCCAACATAGATGGAGGGATTAAAAACCTCAGACAAGCAACAGTTGTAAGAATCAACGATCACCAAGCCTGCCCTGAAAGAAGTTCTGAAAGGTCTCCTATAAACAGTCAGATCACCATAAATATGCCATATATCAGAACACTCTAAAACTCTACAAGAATATCTTAAAATATCTTAAGTCCTTGATATCAATAAATGCTGATGGCCTGAATTCACCTATTAAAAGGCACAGAGTAGGAAGATGGATCAGAAAACACAACCCAACAACATGTTGTCTGCAGCAAACCCACCTAACTCAACAACATAAACACAGATTCAAAGTGACAGGATTGAAAACTATCATACAAGCCTAATAGCCCACAAAAAAGGGTGGGAACAGTTATTCTCATATCTGACGCAATAGACTTTAAAAATCAATAAAAATTTAAAAAATCTAGGGATGGATACTACTTAATTCTCAGTGGATCAGTCAATCAAGAGGACTTAACAATTATTAACATATATGTGGGATGCATTGGATTGACCTTCCCATGGTGCATCCCATGAGTACCCATTCATTGGGGAAACTGATGATCCTTCCTAGCTGACTGAATCCACATGGATCCCAGTCACTTTCAAAGCCAGCAACAAGCAGCAACAAGCAAGCATCAACCTGGCTTTGACTAAGCACGTTATGATTGGGCCCTCCTCAATCGCTATCGAACAGGCCATGGCCGGTGCGCCGCTATGTTCCATCGCTGGGGAGCCAGAGACGACCCGAACTGCCCCTGCAGCTACAGACAGATTATGACCCACATAGTCAATGACTGCCACCTCTCCAGATTCAAAGGAGGTCTCGAAATTTTACATCAGGCTCAACCTGACGCTGTTGACTGGCTACGGAAGAAGGGCAAATGCTAGAAGAAGAAGAAGAAGAACATTTATGTACCCAATGAGAAACCATCTAAATACATCAAACATCTACTGAGAGAACTACAGCAATATATTACCAGCAACACAGTCATAGTAGGGAACTTCAGCACCCCACTCTCTCAACTTGACAGTTCACCCCAGCAGAAGAGCAATAAAGACATGAGGGAGCTAAATGAGGTGATAGACAAGCTAAAACTATTGGACATTTTCAGAGTCATTCATAACAAGAAACTGGTATACACATTTTATTCAAGTCCACATGGGTCATTCTCAAGGATAGACCATATATTAGGCCATAAAGATAGCATCAACAAATTCAAGAGCATTGAAATCATCCCAAGCATCTTTTCAGACCACAGTCAAATTAAACTAGCACTTACCAAGCAACAACAGATAAGTAATAGCCCCAAAGTGTGGAAGCTCAACAGTACACTACTTACCAACTACTGGGTCAAAGAGTAAATAAAGGAAGAAATCAAAATGTTTCAAGAGTTCAGTGAAAATGAAGACACATGCTATCAGAACATTAGGAACACAGTTAAGGCAGTAGAGAGGGAAGTTCATAGCCATACAAGCACACATTAGGAAATAAGAAAAAGCACAAATAAACAGTCTGATTGGACACCTTAAAGACCTAGAAGAAGAAGAACAAAGAAACCCTAAAGCAACCAGAAGGACAGAAATCACTAAAGTTAGGGCACAAGTCAATAACATTGAAAATAAGAAAAACATACAAAAGATCAACAAAAGTAAATGTTGGTACTTCAAAGGAGTTAACACAATGGACAAACCTTTAGCCAGGCTAACAAAACAAAAAAAGGAGAAGACCCAAATTAATCAACTCATAAATCAAAGAGGAGATATCACAACAAATATTGCAGAAAATCAACATATCACGCTAGACTTCTATGAACAACTATATGCCACCAAGCTAGAGAAACTGGAAGAAATGGATGATTTCCTAGATACCTATGAACTCCCAAAATTAAGTAAAGAGGAACTAGATAATATGAGCAGGCCCATCACAGCTAATGAAATGAAACAATTATCAAAAAACCTACCCAAGAATAAAAGTCCTGGACCAGACGGTTTTACAAATAAATTCTACAAAACCTTCAAAGAAGAATTAATACTTATACTTTTAAAAGTCTTCCAGAAGATTGAAGACACTGGAATACTCACTTCCAGCTTCTATGAAGCCAACATCACTCTGCTACCAAAAGCAGACAGGGACACAACCAAAAAAGAAAACTACAGAACAATATCTCTGATGAACATAGATGCTAAAATACTGAACAAAATTCTAGCCAACCAGATACAGCAGTATATTAAATAGATTGTTCATAATGACCAAGTGGGGTTTATCCCAGGGATGCAAGGTTGGTTTAATATATGTAAATAAATCAAAGTGATCCATATCACCATATCAACAAAAGCATGACCAAAATCCATATGGTCATATCAATTGATGCAGAGAAAGCCTTTGACATAATACAACATCCCTTTTACAATATCATACTCAATGTTGAAAAACTGGAAGCATTTCCCCTCAGATTAGGTACTAGTCAGGACTGCCTACTATCACCATTACTACTCAACATAATGTTGGGAGTTCTTGCCATAGCAATTATGCAGGAGCAAGGAATTAAAGGAATACAGATTGGAAGAGAAAAAGTCAAACTCTCCCTATTTGCAGATGACATGACAGTATACATAGAAAAAACTAAGTAATCCAGCAAGGAGCTTTTGGAAATCATCAAGTAGTACAGTAAGGTGTCAGGCTACAAAATTAAAATTCAAAAGTCACTGGCATCCCTCTATGTAAACACTATGTTAGAAGAAGTTGAAATACAAAAATCAATTCCTGTTACTGTAGCAGCAAAAACAATAAAATATCTAGGAATAAAATTAACCAAAGAAGTTAAAGACTTGTATACTGAAAATTATGAGTCACTTTTCAAGGAAATTAAAAAAGACACAAAGAAGTGGAAACATATTCCATGTTTGTGAATTGGAAGAATTAACATCATCAAAATGAATATACTACCCAGAGCCATATACAAACTTAATGCTATCCCCATCAAGATTCCTACCACATTTTTTAGGAGAATAAAACAACTGTTACAAATGTTTATCTGGAACCAGAAAAGACCTAGAATTGCCAAAACAATCTTGAGAAAAAAGAACAGAACTGGAGGCATCACACTCCCAGATCTCAAATTGTATTAGAGGACCATTGTTATCAAAACAGCTTGGTACTGGAACATGAATAGACACACTGACCAGTGGAATAGAATTGAGAGCCCAGAACTAAGCCCCCACACCTATGGACATCTAATCTTTGACAAAGGTGCCCAGACTATTAAATGGGTAAAGCAGAGTCTCTTCAACAAATGGTGTTGGAAAATTGGGTTGAAACATGCAGAAGAATGA
Source organism: Erinaceus europaeus (assembly GCF_950295315.1). Classification (NCBI taxonomy): domain Eukaryota; kingdom Metazoa; phylum Chordata; class Mammalia; order Eulipotyphla; family Erinaceidae; genus Erinaceus; species Erinaceus europaeus. The sequence goes on along the minus strand of NC_080171.1, from coordinate 46,004,283 downwards.
AACTGAACCACTATATTTAACCAAGGACAAAAGTAAATTCCAAGTGGAATTTCATGTTCAGTCAATTAAGTCAGAAACAGAAGGATGAATATGGGATGATCTCACTCTCTGGCAGAAGTTGAAAAACAAGATCAGAAGAGAAAACACAAGTAGAACCTGATCTGGAATTGATGTATTGCACCAAAGTAAAAGACTCTGGGGTGGGTGTGGGATGAGAATACAGGTCCAAAAAGGATGACAGAGGACCTAGTGGTGGTTGTATTGTTATATGGAAAACTGGGAAATGTTATGCATGTATTATTGTATTTACTGCTGAATGTAAAACATTAATTCCCCACTAAAGAAATTAAAAAAAAAAAGAAAAGAAGGCAGGACCATAGAACAAACAGGCAAATAAATAAATAAATAAGATAGTTAAAAGTAAAAAAAAAAAAAAAAATATATATATATATATATATATATATAGTATATGTACTACAAGAAATACTACTCTGTATTAAAAAATGACAGTGTGTCCTTTGGGAAAAGAATGTGATGAATGAAAATTCAATTATGCTTAGCAAAATAAATACAGAAATGAAAGATAGTTACTCTCACATATGGAATTTAGAGAACTGATGTATGCTTGAAAAAAAAGAAGGAAGGAAGGGAGGGAGGGAGGGAGGGAGGGAAGAAAAAGAAAGTAGAAAGAAAAAAAGAAGGAAAAAAGAAAAAAAAGGAAAAGGAAAGAAGGGAAGAAAGAAAGAGGAGAGTAAGGAGAAACAATACATGCAAACAAAATTTTCTAAGAATTTGTGAGAACTACATGATTATATCTGGGATGAGGGAGGGTGGGTCACACAACTTTCAGGTGGGTGTGGTATGCATGGAACTATACCTTGTAATCTTTCAATACTGTATCCCACTATTAATTACAAATAAAAAATGGAAAATATATATTGAGTACGTCTTTTGAATAAGACTTTTCACTCTAAACACATAATTAATAGATACTTTGAAAACCAAATTTATCATATTGTTTACAGGATTTAAACCATACAGGAAGACATTTCCCTTACAAGACATTAAGATTGTTACAAACAACCCTCAGGAAGTTTCTGATCTCCCTGGGCTACTTACTGCTAGGATTTACCAGGACACTGATCAACTCTGGTTTCTTAAGCAGCTGGAGATTGAACCTGGGACCTTTGGTGCCTCAGGCATAAAATGCTTTTTTCATAACCATCTATCATGCTATCTTCCCAACCCCTCAAGTGGTCTACTTAAATTAGTCCTGCCACAGAACACAGGAAATAGAAGAAATCCATTTGTTTACCCCTTTATAAAAACACCAGCCCTAGTCTGTCTTCTAATGTAAAGGGAAGTGGCTTCTTTCTTTCTTTTCTTTCTTTATTAAACTATCTATTTATTTATGAAAGTAAAATACAGAGAAAGAGAAAAAGAAACAGAACAGAGCACTGCTCATCTGTTTTCTGATGTTATAGATTGAACCTGGGATTTCAGAGCCTCAAGTATGAAGGTCTTTTGCGTAAGAATTATGCTGTCTCCCTAGCAACCCCAACCCCCCTCCCCCCCTTTTTCCCTTTTGTTTCCAGAACTCTGTTAAACCCTTACTTCTGGTGGTATGGTTAGTGGTTTCTAAAACTACTTTTTAATTTTGTTTTGTTTTTTGCCTCTAGGGTTATTGTTGGGGGTCAGTGCCTGCACTATGCACTGCTCCTGGAGGCCATTTTTCCCATTGTTGTTGTTTTTATCTATTGTTGTCATTGTTGTTGTCTTGTCAGATAGGACAGAGAATTCCAGAGAGAAGAAGACAGAGAGGGGGGAGACCTGCTTCAACACTTGTAAAGCAAGGATAACCACCACCACCACCACCACCACCACCACCACCACCACCACCACCACCACCACCACCACCACCACCACCACCACCATCACCACCACCACCACCCCACCTCCACCCCAGAGCCACCTCCTTGCTGGAACTTGAATCCTTACCAGTTCTTACTTTTCGCACATTAACCTGCTGTGCTATAGCCTTAAGGCTACTTTTGAATATTTTGAATACCTAAATGTGACCTCCTATCTTCTGAGATTTTTCAATGTAATGTGATTTAAAGTAAGATTATGAGATTAGATGTGTGGCAAATAGTTAATTGTATTTATATATTTTCTTCAAGTTTGGAAGCTACTCTCTGCCCTAATCCAGTTTTCTAGCTCTAGTCTCATCTCTGACTACATCTTCCCACACAATATTTTTAGCCCACCTCCATGTTTAACTGTCAAGCTCAGGCAAAAAAAATCACTAAAGTCATGGGCCCCTAGGAGCCCACCAAAAACAGAATTCCTAGCTTCTCTCCATCCTAAGATCGCTATTCTCACGGCTCTATTCCTATTCTATGGTTCCTATTTATTAAACATTTTGACCTGCTTCATAACTTACTGACTTTCAGACACCATGTTGCAGATTAAACATAAAAAAGAAACAAAGTAAAATTACTAAATCTTGTGATAACAGTAACAATATTATGATGACTTCTTAGAAAACATTTTTCTCAAGCTTAATATTTTTTCAATAATATTATTTAGTAATTTTAGTAGTTTAGAATTTTTAGTAGTCCAAAATATCTAATTATACATTTTAAGTTATTATTTGGGAGTTCAATGTTTGTTACTAAGTAAGCTTAGAAAATTGAGAATTTCATTGACATTCTTCCTATAGGTGGATAATTTTATTTTTCTAATAGAGCATCAAGAATCATCTTTTTTCATTATTTTTATAGGGAGACCGATGATTTAGAGTGCATGGGTACTACAAAACACTCTCACCCCCAAATTAGGCCCATTATCTTATTCCAGGTCCTGACATTTCCCCCCCCCCACACACACACACAAACCTTCCCTCTTCCTGTCCTCCTTCCCCTGAGTCTAATTCCACTTCAGTCCAATGTCATACATCAGACAGGACAGTAATAACAAGTGTTAGGTAGCAGGAGTAAATAAAACCTTTTCTACTGCTGATGGGAATGTAAATTGATCCAGCCCCTATGGTGAGCTGGGTTTTATTTTCTGTTTGTTTTACCAGAGCACTGCTCAAGTCTGGTTTGTGGTGGTGCTTGGGATTTAACTTGGACCTTGGAGCATCAGCCATGAATTTTTTTGCATAACTATTATGCTATCTCCCCACTCCTAAAAGGCCAACCCTTAAGACTAAATCAGTGGGATTTATTTGAAATCTGCTTCCCAGAAATTGATTCATTTGCTGTTTAATACTCCAATATACACTTTATAAAAAGCTAATTTTTATACTTGTCACTGAATTGTATATAGTACAAAGATAGCAGGGCTTCAGAAAAATCTATTTTGAAGGAACTTAATACATTCTGGTGAGTTCTATTTTTCTCACTCACATTTACAGAATACCTATGATTTATCAATTATTTTATCTTAATCATGGTTATTACCTTACATTTGAACAGAAATTAGTTTAAAAAAACAGGTGATAGTTATTTATTAGACATAATGAATTATAACTAAGAACTGCATGAAAAGAGTTTAGTGGAAAGATAAGTCTACCCCTACTAGCTCATAAGTATGAATTTTAAATGTAGCTTATAGAATCTACTCAATAAGAAATAATTATTTTGTATAGTGGTCAAACAGAACATTTGATTTTTAGCTATAATGATTTTTATGTATGAATATTTAATTTCATAGTTGGACTTTAAATTAACATCTAGCTATTTGTACATGTAAACATGAGCAGAATACATATAATACAGTCTGTCAATTACTGATTCACAAAATAAAAACAGGATTATGGATGTACATTTTGAAAACAGGTCTTTTAAATAAAATCTATTATCAGCAGTAATTAAAATGCATCAGAAAATAAAAATAAGTTTAATTATTCATTTGAAAACATCATGAATATGTACTGAAAGTGATACTGTGTTGCCTAACTTAAAGTGCTTTCTGTATCTAGTCAAGCCATATTAGAGGGGGAAGAATTGAAATTTTACACCATGCTTGGCTCTAACTAACCAATTATTCCCAGATTTCTGTTGAACAAACCCTTCAAATAATTCAGAGATTGAGAAATAAGCATGACAACAACTATGATAGGCTTCTCAGATAAGCAACAGTTAAAAGAGCTCATTAGCACTAAATTAGCCATACAAGGTGTATTAAAGAAACTTAATTAAAATGAAATTACTGAATGTTCTCCCTCATATAGAATAAACAAGGAATCAAAGAAAGTGAACAAGTTAAGTCAAAGACAAGTTTTTAGTCTCTGGTTGAAAAACTGCACATACTAGGGTCTACTGGTTTAAAGGAGTTGACAACAGGAGTGAAGGGGCATCCAATGAACTTCCGTGGAAAATTATTGATATTCTGTTAGGAGGCAAGGTATAGTAACACATTTTGAAGAGATGAGAAATTGTACTTCTGAAACATTTATAGTTTTGTAAACCAGTGTTATCATAACAAAGTAAAAAATCACATAGTAAGAGAAAGGGAAGAATAACACTTCAGTGAGAACTGTTCAAAGATTCCAAGTAAAAAACAAACAAAAAACTGTGTTGCTTATTTACCTGGCTGAACATAGGAGACATCTCAACTGAAACCTGTAGTCTAGTTTTTTTGTTTGTTTGTTTTTTTTTTACCAGAACACTGTTCAGTTCTGGTTTATGGTGATGCAGGGGATTGAACCTGGAACATTGGAGTCTCAGGCATGAGAGTCTGTTTGCATAATCATTATGCTATCTACCCTCCGCCCTGTAGTCCAGTTTTAATGACTAATTTGCAACATAAAGTTCTAATTTATTCTATTCTATCCATAATAATAAAAAGGAAAAAAAATCTGTCAAAACAAAGCATGCAGTATTTTAGACCAACCACTCAACAAAATATTGTCACCAGTAACAGTTATCCATGTAGTTATAATAGGTAGATCACCACATCAAATAAGTAGGATGGTACTGTGGCTTACATATAGTTTCTTGGTTTAAAATGGAGAAGATCAAATATTAATGATACCTAATTATTATAGAAATGAAATGGATAAAACACATATTATATAATCCTTAGGATTTTTATCTTTCAAAATAGAAATAGTATTTACTACATATTTGCTGATTCAGCATAAGAATCTATATTTTTATTCACCAGGCAGTAAGTAATAAATATATTATGTAATCATCCATATATCTAATTATTACACAAATATATATGTATATAGTTTATATAAATTGAGGAAATTTTCCAGGTATGTAACAAATATATATGTATATACATATGTATGTAAATTATATGTATATATTGGAATGTTACCTTCATGGAAATTTTCACTTTTTATATATGTTACCTATCTGTAAACTTTTCTTAGTAATAATTTTCTGGTCAATATTTATTTATTTTATTTTTTGTATTTTTTGTATATTAACACCATTCTGGTCAATATTTTAAGTTTAAAATGATTATAAGAGAAGTATGAGAATTGGGAGGAACATCAGAAGATTGCTGTTTTACTTATGACAAAAACCTCTCACAGAATAGCCTGTGGTTAGAAATAAATGCATTTTTTTCTTCTCCGTTGGTGATCTTACTTTAAATGTAAATGTTCTAGAGAAGAGTTCTTCAACTGATTTTACATTGATTGGATACTGATAAGGACAAGTGTCTTTCATGAGAATATATATTTACATAGCTTTAAGAATATGGAATCTTAAATAGAATAATTTCCCCAATGATCACTACTAATCTTGGGCAATTTAAAAGAGGTTTTTTTGTTTTTTTTTCTTTTCTTTTTTAAATCACCACCAGGTTTATCCTGGGGCTTGGTGTTGATGCCTGCACTAGGAATCCACTGTTCCTGGCAGCTGTTTTTCCTTTTCTTTCTATTTTATTTGATAGAGTGAAATTAAGGGAGGGGATAGAGAGGGAGAAAGAAAGAGAGATATTTTCAGATCTCATTCACAGTTTATGTAGGATCCCCCTGCAGGTGAAGAGCTGGTCTCATTCAAACCTGTGTCCCTGAGCATGGTAAAGTGTTCGGTTAACAGGTCATGCCACTGCTTGCTCCCCACAAAAGTGTTCTTTGTCTCAGTTACCTCTAAATAAAACTTGGAGAAAAAATTTGCCTATTTCATAGTATTGCTGTCAGGACTAAACAAACTAATATATATATAAGTACTGAGAAGTGTGTCTAGGATAGACTAAGAACTATACAATCATTTACATGATTATATCATTATTACTCCTCAAGATATATAAAGGATCATGAAGTGATACCAAAAAGGAAATCACTTTTATTGGATTATTTTGTTGTTGTTATTATTGCAAGACTATTTTTTTCAGGGTTACAATCTCACACTCACAGAAATAAGTATTAGCATAATCTCCTACCACCAAAGAGTCACTTTTTTTTAAAGTTTTGTTTCTCAGATTGTTCTAACATTCATAAACAGATAAGGCAAACTATTCTGTGGGTTTTAATTGTAAAGTTAGAGATATAACTATGAAACATTGATAGAACACAGAAAAGAGCAAAAGGGGTTACATTTAAAAATGTGAGAATGCTTTGTGCAAATCTAAAAATGGATTATTATAGCACGGCTATCAAGATTTTAAGTGCAATTATTAATTCTTTCTCATGAAATAATCAAATTTTGTCTAAGTTAAAATGCTTCAAGTAAATATTATATGCAAAAGTAGCACACTTGAAATGAGAAAGAGGAAAATGAATTGCCTCTTCCATGTAAAAACTGTATTCTAAAAATTCAAAACCAAGTTAAAAAACAGAAAACATTTAAGAAAATGCCTGTCTCTGAACTTAAAGGAATTAAGTCAATATAAGCCTACATATGTTGCTTAAGAGAGCACTTCAAGGAAAAGCACTACCATAATAATTCATATGTCATAAATTTCTAAAGAAAATATTTCATTCTAAAAAAAAATTTCATTCTACGTGACAATATTAATGAGACATGCAGATGCACAATTAACTATTTCATTAAAAAAACTATTGTATGTATTATGCCAATGACAAAAATACATAAAATTCAAGAAAATTTATATAAAATTTTGTAATAATTGAAGGCTCCATTAGTTAATAAAAAGTGAGCTTTTGCTAAAATGTTCTTAGTCATGCTACATGGCATGACTAATTGCCTAATGTATACTCCTGAAGTGAAATTTTTATCTGCTCAAAAGAGTTACACATTATGTCTGATAAATGACTTTATTTATTTACAGTGAGAAAATAATACAGGGGCAGAGGGTAGATAGCATAATGCTTATGAAAATTGACTATCATGCCTGAGGCTCCAAAGTCCCAAATTCAATCCCCTGCACCACTATAAGCCATAGCTGAACAATGCTCTGGTAACAAAACAAAACAAAACAAAACAGAAAATAATACAGAAAAAAGGGGGGGAGACACCCCAGATAATATCATTAGATTTAGTAACTAAGGAATGATGTCAGTGTTTTGTGGTTTATTTGTACTTTGTATATTATCATAATACAAAATGTAACTTTGAATTTTAAGAACCACCTACGCTATTGTCATAGGGTTTATATAATCTTAACTACACAGAGATAGTTTATGGCACATAGAAACAGCATACTGAAGGTAATTTTGACTTAGGTACTTCAAAATATTTTTTTTCTTTATAAGATTAAGGACTATTACATTTAAACACATTATTCTGTTGATTTTATATATAGGAATGTCTTGTTCAAAAACCTCTAGTGACTTCTACAGCATTCTTCAGAAGCAGTAGAATTGGAATAGAAACGCAAGACTTTGACTTTACTAACACTTACATATCTATATTCATCTATAAAGTAGACTTTTGAAACAAAAATAATGCATGTATGGGTTTTGATACATATTTTAAAAAATATTTTGGTTATCCCAAATATTAAAAATCATTGTTCCTGGGATACTCCAAACATTCACTGTGTTATAACTTTTTCAAATCAATATAGAAAAAAATTAAAATTACTTTTAATTCCTGACTATAAGTATAAAGACATGCATGCAAGTATATTAAAAACTGAGTGATATATCAATTGGATAGATAATATTCTATGCATTTTAGCTGCATAAAATATTTCTTCACAATAAGTTCTGAATATTAAGTAAAATGGATCCTCTCTCTCTCTTTCTTTAATTTAGTGGCAGTTAAAGGTGAGGGATACCATAGTACTATAGCACCATCTGAAGATCTACCCCAATGCTATGGTAGTCCTGTGTGGTTCCATGGCTTGAACACAGGGCTCCACACATGGTAAGGCATGTATCCAATTAGATGAGTTAGTTCTTGCCTCTTCTATTTAAAAAAGTTTAAGTCAAGTTTGACATTATAACAACTGAAGTATTCAAGGAATACTCCAGCTTTTCTTTCCATTACTTCTTCTTCTAGCGTTTGCCCTTCTTCTGTAGCCAGTCAACAGCATCAGGTTGAGCCTGATGTAAAGTTTCGAGACCTCCTTTGAATTTGGAGAGGTGGCAGTTGTTGACTATGTGGGTCATAGTCTGTCTGTAGCCGCAGGGGCAGTTCAGGTCCTCTCTGGCTCCCCAGCAATGGAACATAGCGGCGCACTGGCCATGGCCTGTTCGATAGCGATTGAGGAGGGCCCAATCATAACGTGCTAGGTCAAAGCCGGGTTGACGCTTGCAGGGGTCTGTGATGAGGTGTTTGTTCTTTACCTCAGCTGACTGCCAACTCTGTTTCCAAGAGTCTGGAGCAGAGTTCAGTGTAGGCGTAGGGGACCAGATTGGGTGACGAGACGTCAAGCGTTGGGACAGGGTGGGCGAAGATATCTGCGTATATTGGCAGGTCCGGTCGAGCGTAGACGTGGGAAATGAACTTAGATGATGCCGCATCCCGACGAATATCTGGCGGGGCGATATTGCTAAGAACTGGCAGCCATGGAACAGGGGTGGAACGGATGGTTCCAGAAATTATCCTCATGGTAAAGTATACTATCTTTTGTAGCCAGGAATTCATATCTGCACTGTTCCACCACTCCTGCCATATTCCTTTTCTCTTTTCTTTTCTAGATAGAGGGTGATATGTGGAGATGGAAAGAAAGAAAAAAAAAGATACCAGAGCAGCACTCATGAATCTTCAGCTATGCATCACACTCGTATATACTGGACAGTTTTCTCAGACGTGGGTCTTCGTGTATACTAAAGTGACACTCTGACTTGCTTCCCCACTCCACTAATCTATTTTCAAAGTGAGAAAAGATTGATAACTAATTTCTAAGCCTCATTTGTGATTAATAGGGCTGAATGAAACCTACCCTATGACCCAGCAATTTCTATAAAATGGATTTACACCCCCCAAGAATACTTATCAGAAGATATATATGCATACCTATGCTCAACACAACACAATTTGTAATAGCAAAAAACTTTGAAGCAATTCATATGCCCAACAACAGACTAGTAGTTAAGAAAAGTGTGGCATATATATCTAATCTGTTGTTATATAATGTTATATAATATATATGCCAAAAAGAGAAGGACAAATACTAAATGATTTCACAGGTAAAACTTAAAAAATAAAGACAGAAGGAGAAATTACAACGTGAAACTTGGACTGGGTGTGGTATATTGTGCCAAAGCAAAAGACTCTGAGAAAGGAGGAGAAAGGAGGTTGAGGGAAACTTGAGGTCCTGTTGCACGATGTTGAGGGAAAAAATATAATATAACTATCTTGGGGAAATATGAAAGTATATCCTTATGAAAACAAAAATCCTGCAGACCAACATGTCCTCAATAAAGTGATATTTGAGTTGAAAAATGAATAAAAAAGTAAGGTTGAAAATATAAATACAACTTATAAGTACAAAAATAATATAATATAGATATAAAGATATAAATTATAAATATAAAACTATCCAAGATACAGAGTTTTGAAGGAAACTATTTAATATTATCCAACTGTTAAGTTTTCTTATACTCAATGTGATTCCATTTGGATGTAAGACTCTGAAATATAGTATTTTAATTAAGATTGTTTTATATTTTCATTGTATATTATTGTTATTTTTCCAATTTCTGTTATCACTATTGAGAAAAATCTTGATTTTAACAAATCACTTTTGATGTTTATTTATATCTGAAATATCATCCTTTCAATAAAAATATAATTGAAATCAGAATAGTCAGATGCCATTCATTACATGATCTAATCTACTCTATAGAGGACTAATGATTAACAGAACTGAATAGTTTTTTTTTTTATATTTTATTTATTTATCATTGGATAAAGACAGAAAAACTGAGAGGAGCAGAGCATAGGAGATAGAGAGGGAAAGAGACAGAGAGATACTTGCAGCCTTGCTTCACCACTTGTGAAGCTTTCTTTCTACAGGTGGGGACCAGGGACTTGAACGTAGGTCCTTACACACTATAATGTGTGCACTTAACCTGGTGAACTACCACCTGGCCCCTAGAACTTAATAGTTTTTCTTGTGCTTATTCTAGTCCTGGAAGTTAATGTGGTCATAAAAAATACCTAAGGGACTAATTTGAAACATTAAGGCCCTAATTCAAAATAGAACAAGAACTACAACAAAACTAAATAGTCAAAACATCAATAAGACATCAAAATGTATAATTCATATGTATGTGGTGCTCAAACATTTTTACACTGTTATATGAGCATTATATAAGACCTGTGAACACAAAATTTATTTAAAAAATAATATATCTCTTTATAGGAGACTTCCAGAAGACTTTTATAGGAGAATTCCAGAAGTGGCAAGTCTGGACGGAATTGTCTAGGAAAGGGGGTGGAGAAAACAAGGCACTCTGGGAAGGTAGAAAGCTTCTGTAGCAATGGTTGCTATAGTTTATAGTTTATAGTTTAGCTCGCAGGAATGGGTGATACCCTGAGGGGGTAATGTGGTGGTGGAGGAGTCATTTTTAAAACAAGGCAGAAGATTGATATGTAAATAATAATACTCGCATGGAAATATGGTGGTTTGTGGGTCCTGCCTAACTCAACCACATCTGTACAATATCCCAACATTTGTAGATCATTATATTTGAAAACCCACAAATTATCGTACACATCTTGAGAATAGATGGAAAAATAAAAGGTAAGATTTGATAGCTTTTGGAATGGTATCACACTATAACAGTCCATTTAGGAACACAAAGCTTTGACTATATTCTGCCCTGATCTTTAT
>NC_080171.1:45183678-45326635 GCF_950295315.1 Erinaceus europaeus | reverse complement strand
GGGAGGGATGGATGGATGGAGGGAGGGAGGGAGAGAGAGAGAGAGAGAGACAGAGAGAGACCACAGCACTAGTTTCCTAAAATGCAGTGGGGGTTGGATTTGAACCTGCAATGCACACATGGTAAAGCATATTATTTAACTGAACTATTTTGTCAGCTTTTTCCCCCCTCAATTTATCCTTAGAAAGATAACTGTTTCCTATATTCCAACAATATTGAAAGATCTTGTTTTACTAGTCAATATAGTCATTGATTTTATAATTTTATTTTTTCTCATTGGAAATATTAATTTCACAAAGATGCATTAAGTACCTATAGATGTCAAGAGAATTTGCTAGATTAGCATTTAAAATAAAAGTTTAGAGTGATTTAGGAGGAGATTGTCATGACACTTATAAAAATCCCATTAAGTATGTTACATTGTCAACAACTATTTTGAAGAATTATTTAAATCATTTGTTAAGTTTTACATTAAATCAACTTTCATGTTTTGTGTAAATTGAAAGAGAAAAGTTAATATGCCTGTTTGCAAATAATTCTGAGAATGAAATTTCATAGTGGCTGAGTGGGTGTTGGCATATCCAGTTGAGTGTACACATTATTATGTACAGGGAACCAGGTTCAAGCCCCTAGTCTCCTCCAGCAAGGGGGGAATTTCACAAGTGATAAAGCAGTGTTGCAAGTCTCTCTCTCTTTTTCTCTCCCTATATATCTCATCCTGTCTTTCAATTTTTCTCTGTCCTATCAAAAGTTAAAAAGAAAAAGAAAGAGAGAGAGGGAGAGGAAGGAAGGAAAGAAGGAAGGAACAAAGGAAGGAAAGAAGGAAGGAAGGTAAGAAGGAAGGAAGGAGGAAACAAAGGGAAAATAAGGGGCCACTTGAAGCATTGGTTTGTAGTATTGGCATCTAGCCCCAGTGATAAAATTGGTAGCAATAAAACAAAGAAGAAATTTGTAAGTTTGCTTATTTGGAGATATGTTATGGCTACCTAACAATTTAAAGAGATTAATATACAGAGAAAACATTTGAATTGATGAAACTCTTTTTTCCTCATTTTATTTGCAATTTGATAGTGATTTATAAGTTAACAAGGATACAATTCCACACCACACCCACCACCAAAGTTGTGTGACCCCATGCACGAAGATAACTACCACAGACTCTCAAAGCCTTAGAGACAGACTGACTACCTTTTATTGCAACTTGAATTGCTCAGAGTCTTTTATGTTCAAATTTGTGTTACATAATGCATTTGGTACATAATGTAATATAAATCAGTAACTTTTTAAATTTATTTTTTACTTAAAAAAGGATAAATTAACAAAACCATAGGATAGGAGGGGTACAACTCCACACAATTCCCACCACCCAATCTCCACATCCCATCCCATCCCGATAGCTTTCCCATTCTCTATTCCTCCCACGGACCCAGGGTCGTTGTGGGTTGCAGAAGGTGGAAGGTCTAGCTTCTGTAATTGCTTCCCCGCTGAACGTGGACATTGACTGGTCAGTCCATACTCCCAGTCTGCCTCTCTCTTTGCCTAGTAGGGTGGGTCTCTCGGGAAGCAGAGCTCCAGGACACATTGGTGGGGTCTTCAGTCCAGGGAGGCCTGGCTGGCATCCTTATGGCACCTGGAACCTGGTGGCTGAAAAGAGAGTTAACATTCAAAGCCAAACAAATTGTCCAGCAATCATGGACCCAAAGCTTGGAATAGTGGAGAGGAAGTGTTACGGGGATACTCACTGCAAACTCTAGTGTACTTCTGCTTTCAGGTATATATTTTGCAGTAGTTTATGGATACATGTGAACATATGCTCTCTCACAGAAACTGGTGTATATCTAGGTTTGGGGACTTTGTTAGAAAGTGAACCGCCTGAGATGGAATTAGAGTATACTATGAAAGGAAAGGTCTCACCTGAGTAATGAAGTTGAAGGGTCGTCATTCCACACGTGAAGTCTTTGGACACAGTCTGAAGTGAAGCATGTTGAGGTGGCAATCGTTGCATTGATTAGGTTGTGATCGGCAGATGCAATATTATTTGATATAGATTGGGAGAGGCATAGGGGAAAGTTGGCCCTATCCAAGGGTTCCAGGACTGGGGGAAGTAGAGGCTCTATAGTGGAGATGTTCCTGCTTTCTTATGGTTCCAAAAAACAATCTATAGTTAATGTTATCATCACATTATTTGGTAATTGGATTAAATTTGAAAAGTCCTTTTGTTAGGGTTTGCTGTACAGTATCCAGTATCTTGTATACAGCTGTGCTATTGGATGCTTGTGATCTACTTGGTCTAGGCTTTTGAGAGAGTCCGCATATCAAATATTAAAAAGATTCAGTCTGTGTTTTAAAAAACTTCGAGACATACAATTAATTTTCCCCCTCTCATATTAATTTACTAGTGATTTATATGACTACATTTTACTAGGAGTGTACATAAACACCATTCCCACCATCAAAAGACTGTGACCCATACCTCCCAACCACTCCCACCCCCCACTGGCCCAGGAAGCTGCATGTCTACCCCTCAACACAGGGTTTTTACTTTGGTGCCCTACTTACAATTTGGTCAGGTCCTGCTTTTAGTTTCCCTTTCAGATCTTTTTACTCAACTTCTGTTTATGAGTGGGATCATCCCATACTCATCTTTATCTTTCTGACTTAGCTCACTTAACATAATTCCTTCTAGCTCTGTCCAAGATGGGTCAGAGAAGGTGGGTTCATTGTTCTTGATAGCTGCATAGTATTCCATTGTGTATATATACCACAGCTTTCTCAGCCACTCATCTATTGTTGGGCACCTGGGTTCCTTCCAGGTTTTAGCTATTATGAATTGTGCTACTATGAACATAGGAGTACACACCTCTTTTTGGTTGGTTGTTATGGAGTCCTTGGGGTATAACCCCAGGAGAGGAATTACTGGATCATATGGAAGGTCCATGTCTAGACTTCCGAGAGTTTTCCAGACTGCTGTCCACAGAGGCTGTACCAATTTACATTTCAACCAGCAGTGTAGAAGGGTTCCTCTGTCCCCACATCCTCTCCAGCATTTGTTGCTGCTGTCCTTTTTGATGTATGCCATTCTTACAGGAGTGAGGTGGTATCTTAGTGTTGTCTTAATTTGCATTTCTCTGACAATCATTGACCTAGAGCACTTTTTCATATGTTTGTTAGTCTTTTGGATCTCCTCTGAGGTTAATGTTTTGTTCATATCCTCTGCCCATTTTTGGATGGGGTCATTTGCTTTTTTGATGCTGAGTTTGCTGAGCTTTTTATATATTTTGGTGATTAGATTTTTGTCTAATGTATGGCATGTGAATATCTTCTCCCATTCTGTGAGGGGTCTCTCTGTTTGTTTAATATTTTCTTTGGCTATGCAGAAGCTTTTCAATTTGATGTAGTCCCATTGGTTTGTTTCTGCTTTAGTCTTCCTTGCTTCTGGGTTTATTTCATCAAAGATGTCCTTGAGGTATAGGTGGGAAAGTGTTTTACCAGTGTTTTCCTCTAAGTATTTGATTGTTTCTGGTCTGACATCCAGGTCTTTGATCCATTTGGAGTTGATTTTTGTTTCTGGTGAGATAAAGTGGTTCAATTTCATTCTTCTGCATGTTACAACCCTGTTTTCCCAGCACCATTTACTGAAGAGAGCCTCCTTCGTCCATTTAATCCTTTGGGCCCCCTTATCAAAGATTAGATGTCCATAGGTGTGGGGATCCATTTCTGGACTTTCAGTTCTGTTCCACTGGTCTTTGTGCCTATTTTTGTTCCAGTACCATGCTGTTTTGCTGGCTTTATAATATAGTTTAAGGTCTAGGGGTGGGATGCCTCCATTTCTGTTTCTTTTCCTCAAGATGGTTTTGGCAATTCTAGGTGTTTTCAGGTTCCAGATAAATGATTGTAGTGCTTGTTCTATTCTCTTAAAGAAGCTTGGTGGAACTTTGATGGGTATTGCTTTATATTTGTATATGACTCTAGGTAGCATATTCATTTTGATTATATTTATTCTTCCAAACCAAGAGCATGGCATATCTTTCCATTTCTTGGTATCAGTTTCTATTTCCTTGAGTAGTGACTCATAGTTTCAGTATACAACTTTTTCACTTCTTTGGTCAACTTTATTCCTAGGTATTTGATATATTTTGCTGAAACAGTAATTGGGAGTGATTTCTGGATGTCTTCTTCTTCAGATTTAGTGTTTGCATAAAGAAATGCCACTGATTTTTGTATATTGATTTTGTATCCTGATATCTTGCTATATTGCCTAATAACTTCCAGTAGTTTTCTACTGGATTCTTTAGGTTTTTCTATGTATACTATAATATCATCATCAAATAGTGAGAGCTTGACATCTTCCCTTCCAATCTCTATTCTTTTGATTTCTTTCTCTTGCCTGATTGCTATGGCAAGAACTTCCAATACTATGTTGAAGAGTAATGGTGAGAGTGGACAGCCCTGTCTAGTCCCCGATCTGAGGGGGAATGGTTTCAGTTTCTGTCCATTGAGTATGATGTTGGCTGTAGGTTTGCTATATATAGACTCTACTATCTTGAGGAATTTCCCATATATTCCCATTTTTTGTAGAGTTTTGATCATGAATGGGTGTTGGATTTTGTCAAAGGCTTTCTCTGCATCTATTGAGGTAATCATGTGGTTTTTGACTTTGCTTTTATTGTTGTGGTGAATCACATTTATTGACTTACAGATGTTGAACCAGCCTTGCATTCCTGGGATGAATCCCACTTGGTCATGATGAACAATCTTTTTGATATGTTGCTGTATCTGGTTGGCCAAGATCTTGTTTAATATTTTGGCATCTATGTTTATCAGAGATATTGGTCTGTAGTTTTCCTTTTTTGTTCTGTCCCTATCAGCTTTTGGTGTCAGGGTGATGTTGGCTTCATAGAAGGTGGAAGGGAGTACTCCTGTTTCATCAATCTTATGGAAAAGCTTAAGAAGTATGGGTACTAACTGTTTCCTGAAAGTTTTGTAGAATTTGTTTGTGAAGTCATCTGGTCCAGAACTTTTGTTGTTGGGGAGATTCTTAATAACACTTTCAATTTCTTTGTCTATGATTGGTGCATTTAGATTTTGTAATTCATCTTGTTTCAGTTTTGGCAGGGCGTATGCTTCTAGGAATTGTTCCATTTCTTCCAGATTCTCTAGCATGGTGGTGTATAGTTCTTTATAGAAGTTTCGCAGGATTCTCTGGATTTCTGTGGTGTCAGTTGTGATATCTCCTCCACCGTTTACAATTCTATTAATTTGAGTCTTCTCTCTTTTTTGTTTGGTGAGTCTGGCTAGGGATGTGTCAATTTTGTTTAATCTTTCAATGAACCAACATTTGGCTTCATTGATATTTTGTATGGTTCTTTTATTTTCGATATTTTTATTTCTGCTCTAATTTTAGTGATTTCTGTCCTTCTGGTTGCTTTAGGGTTCCTTTGTTCCTCTTCCTCTAAGTCCTTGATGTGTGCAGTAAGGTCGTTCATTTGAGCTTTTTCTTGGTGTTTAATATTCGATTGTATGGCTATAAGTTTCCCTCTCAATACTGCTTTAGCTGTGTCCCAAAGATTTTGATAGGTTGTGTCTTCGTTTTCATTTGTTTCCAGGAACATTTGAATTTCCTGCTTGAGCGAATCTCTGACCCTGTGGTTCTTAAGGAGTATGTTGTTTAGTTTCCAAATTCTGTGACTTTTAATAATTTTCTATTTGTTGTTAAATGTTAGTTTTACTCCACTGTGGTCTGAGAAGATACTTGGGATGATTTCAATGATCTTGAATTTATTGATGCTGTCTTTGTGGCCTAACATGTGGTATATCCTTGAATATGTGTTACGTGGATTTGAGAAGAATGTGTATTCCAGTTTTTTGGGGTGAAGGATTCTGAAAATGTCCAAGAGGTCTTGTTTGTCAATCTCTTCATTCAATTCTCTTGTATCTTTATTAGTTCTCTGCTTTGTTGATCTAAGTGGGAGAGTGGGGTATTGAAGTCTCCCACTATTATTATATTACTATTGATGTATTTTTGAAATTCTTTCAGTAAGTGCTTGACGTACTTAGATGGTCCCTCACTGGGTCCATAGATGTTAATAATTGTTAAGTCTTCTTGGCTGATTGATCCTCTAATCATTACATAATGTCCTTGCCTATCTTTTATTACTTTATTTAATTTAAAATCTATAGTGTCTGTCATGAGAATGGCTGTTCCTGCCCTTTTTTGTGGTCCATTAGCCTGTATGATATTTTTCCATCCTTTCACTTTAAGTCTTTGTTTATCTTGTTGTGACAGATGGGATTCTTCAAGCAGCATATGGTTGGGTTATGTTTTCTGATCCATTCCCCCACTCTGTTCCTTTTGATGGGTGAGTTTAAGCCATTGACATTTATTGATATTATGGATTTAATGTATTGTAGTGCCATTCTTCAAAAAAAAAATTTTGTTTGCTCTGATATATTGCAAGTATTATAGTGATGTTCTTGTTTATAAGAAGTCTTTTAGAACCTCTTTCAGGGCCAGTTTGGTGATGGTTGCCTCCTTTAACTATTGTTTGTCTAAGAAGATTTTGTTCCCTCCATCTACTTTGAATGAAAGTCTAGCAGGATATATTATCCTTGGTTGAAACCCTTTTTCATTCAGGGCTCGATAGATATCTTGCCATTCTCTTCTGGCTTTTAGAGTTTGAGTGGAGAAGTCTACAGATAATCTTATGGGTTTTCCCCTGTATGTGACTTTTTGTTTCTCTCTTGCAGCCTTTAGGATCCTTTCTTTATCCTTACTTCTTCTCTTTGTGACTATGATGTTTCTTGGTGTCTTCAGGTCTGGGTTGATTCTGTTTGTAATTCTCTGGGCCTCTTGAATCTTGATGTCCTTTCTGTTATTCAGGTCTGGGAAGTTTTCTTCTATTATTTCCTCTACAATGTTTGCTTCCCCTTCCTCTCTTTCTTCCTCTGGCAGTCCAATTATATGAACATTACTTCTTTTGAGATCATCCCATATGTCTTTGTTATTGTTTTCATTGTCTCTCAATCTCTTTTTGAGCTCTTTAACCTCTTTGTTAGTTTTCTCTAACTCATCCTTTGTCTGACTAATTCTGTTTTCTGCTTCTGTTAGTCTGCTTTCCCTTGCCTCAGCTTCTTTCTTCATTACAACTATTTCAGCTTTCAGTTCTCTAATTGCCTCAAGATAATCAGTATTTTCCTTGGGGGTCTCAGCTGTTGTTTCCCTAATACTGCCATTCCTTTCCTCCAATGTTGTTTTCATTTCTGTGGTTAATAAGTTTATTATTGCTTGCATAATTTTCTTATCTATGGTTACTTCTGGCTGATTTGTAGTTTCTTCTGGGCTCTTGTCTTCATCATTGGAGTAGCAGTTTTATTTGTTTTTGTTCTACCCATTTTTTGATTTATGTGTTTCTTTTTTTATGCTCTTTTGTTCCTTACCTGTTGTGTCTTGAGTACAAGCAACACTGTAGTAAATACCTTTATGACAATTGCACTCACCAACCTCAGGAATTACAATAGCAACTGAAGCAAGTATTGAAGCAGTTTAATCGCTACCAGTAAGCCAAATAATGTCTCCAGTCCGTGAAAAAACAGTAACTAAATCCTAGTGAAGAAGAAAGAGAAAACAAAGAAGGGATAGCAAGAATAGACAGTTATGCAAATCTACTATCATCTGTATATATCTAGGGGTAACAAGAGGCAAAAGGGAATTAGAATGGAGATGCACACATAGAGAGTCCACTCTGAGTCAGATTTCTTCCCCTAAATAATTCACAAATTCAGAAAGGCAAAGAAAAAGGAAGGAAGAAGTGTATGACAAGATAAAAAAAAAACTAGAAAAAGAAAAAAGAAACAAGAGAGAGAAAAGAGAAAAGATAAGAAAAAGAGCTGTAATTAAAGAGCATTGAAAGGAAAGTTTTTTTGATTACTTTATTTTTAATTTAATTTAATTTGATTTTTTTAATTAGCTAGGAGGAGGAGGGAGGGGAGAGTTTGTAAAGGAGGTAGGAGTAATGAGACAAGTTCCTCCCACAATAGATAAAATGCCCACTACCCTAGCAATGAAAGATACCATAAGAGTTACTTCTGATCAACCTAAAGTGGGGGGGAGATATATGCCTTTATATAATATTAATAATAAAATAGAGCAGGGTAAAAAAAAAAAAAACCTGTCCCAGATTACCTCAAACCTAGTGATCAGAGGCAGCTGATTGTTAAGAAAGAAAAAAAAAATTTAAAAAAACCCTCAGGACTAGACAAGGATAGCAGGAATAGACAGTTATGCAAATCTACTATACACTGTATATTCCAGGGGTAGCTAAAGGAGGAAGGGAAGTTGAGCAGAGATACTCGCAGTGAGAGTCCAATCTGAGTCAGAATTCTTCCCCAAAATAATTTTCAAACGTGTTCAGTGAATTCAATGAAAGCACACTGTTTGGTGGTGTCGGGGATGGGGCCTGTGGCTTTGGAAGCTGTAGGATTAAGGAAGAAAGGATGACAAGAATGAGAATAATGAAAAAAAAAGAAAGAGAGAGAAAAAAGAAAAAGATAAGAAAAAGAACAGTAATAAAAAAGTGGTGAAATGAAAGATTTATTTATTTTTAATAATTTAATTAGCTATACAGGGTGGGGTAGGGGGGTTGGCTACTTAGAAATAAAAAACCCCAGAGGTTTCAGAAGGGAATAGACTTAGAATGAATGATACTCCCTGGTGGGACAGGAATCTTGGTTAAGAAAGAAGCTCAGCAGGGGAGCCTGCTAGGAGCTGATCCCCAGGGACTGGTTATGGTTGGGGGAAAAAGGGAGGAGGTGCACTTTGGGATTAATAATTTAAAAGAAATTTTTTTTCCCTTTTTTTCTACTCTATTTTTTAACCCAAATTAAGTTTTAGTCACCTCCTTGGTGTCACCGCTAGGACCCCTTATTGACTGGCCTACTAAAGGCAGAAAATCCTACCGTTTCTAGAAGATGTGGTCAGAGCTCAAGCCACTAGTGGCTTCTCCGTCTGCCATCTTCCGGAAACCCCTCTTTCTTTCTTCCTTCCTTTCTTTCTTTCTTTCTTTCTTTCTTTCTTTCTTTCTTTCTTTCTTTCTTTCTTTCCTCCTACCCAATTTGTTACTGGGGCTTTGTGCCTGCACAATGAATCTATTGTTCCAGGTTCTCCCTCTCTCTCTCTCTCTCTCTCTCTCTTTCTCTACCATGTCTTTGTACATGGTAATGTTCGTGCTCTACCAAATACACCACCACCACCCAACCTCCGAATATGTTTAACTATTATATTGAAGGCTAAACTCTCCATAAAAGGACCCCATGTAAAGGACATACATGAATTGACAACAGAGATAAATCTTTCTGTCATATGAGCAGAAGAGGTTTTTATACTTTAAATATACAATATTCTAAAAAAAAGCTCTGTAAAATGTTTTATAAATTTGCAATTTGTGCAAGAAAAATATGTCAAAGAGAGGGATAATTTATACAAATTGGCAAAGAAAATTAAAATAGGGAATCATCTTCTAGGTATAGTATTTATAGCATAAATAGGGCAGATATTAAAATCACTAGAAAAAAATGCCTAAATCTGACTATGTTTACTGTATTATAAATTAAGATGGCTAAATTAAATAATATATTTACTCCTCTTTGAAAAGGTTTTGCCTAAGATTGGCCAAATGGAGTTGTGAATTATTTATTTTTTAAATTTTTATTGAGGATTTAAAGGCTTAAAGTACAATGGTTTAGGCACACCTCTCATCTACCTTTTATTTGTGCCTAACAGACATACCAGGATTCCAGTGTCCCTTCATCCTATCCCTTCTTCTCCATCCCATAGTTCTTTGCTTTAGTGTGACATGCTATACCCAGTCCAAGCTTCACATTATGTTTTCCATTACTAACTTTTATTCTTAAGTTCCACTTATAATTGAGATCCACTGGGATAGATTTTTCCCTTTCTTGATTATTTAACTCAACATGATACCTTTATGTTTTGATCATGGTACTACAGAGAAGACTCATTATTTTTAACATTTTAACTTCATTGTGTATATGTACCACAATTTTATTAACTATTCATCTGTTGTTGAGCATTAGGGGTGTTTCCAAGTTTGGGTTGTTACAAACTCTGCTGTTAACAACAGTCGTGCTTTTGTTTTCACTGGGTAAATTTCTAGGAGAGGGATTGCTGGGTAATAAGGTAAGACCATTTCTAGAGTTCTGATGAATCTCCAAACTCTTTTCTTTTTACTATTTAATTATTTTTAGAGAGAGGGCAATACCAGGGCACTATTCAGTTCTGTCTTATGCCTATACTGGGAACTAAACCCAGGACCTCAGAACTTCAGGCAATTTTGAAGTCTTTTTACATAACCACTATGCTATCTCCCCAGCCCAGACTGTTTTCCATAGGGGTTTGATAAATTTAAATTCTCACCAGCAGTTTCTCCCCCACAACCTCTCCAACAGTTGACGTTTCTGTCTTTTCTAATGTATAACTATAATGTATAATGTAGTCTTTTTTTAATTTGAATATCCCTGATCATCTGTGACTTTGAGCATTTTTTCACATCTTTTGATTCTTTTGAGAAGATTATGCATACACATCCCCTCCATTTTTCAATGGGAATGTCTTTTATTGTTGAGTTTGGTGAATTATTTGTGTATTTTGGTTCAGTCCTCTGTCTGATGTATAGCACATAAAGATTTTCTCCCATTCTGTAGAGAGGGGTCTCTTTGCTATGGTGATGAGTACCGTTACTATGCATAAACCTTTCAGTTTGCTGTTCCATTGGTCTATTTTTTAAAATTTGTATTATTAATAATTTGTTTATTTAGTTATTTATTTATTAAATAGAAACATAGAAACTGAGAAGGGAGGGGAAATAGAGGGGGAAAGAGACAGAGAGACACCTGCAGCCCTACTTCATCATTCAGTAAGCTTTCCCCCTGCTGGTTGGGAACAGAGGCTTGAACTCAAGTCCTTGCACTGTAATGTGTGTACTTAACTAAGTGTGCCATTACTTTCCCTCTACCCTCACTGTTATATTTACTTTTGCTTTTTTTCCATTTCAATTTGATTTAATTTGGTGAAGAAGTTGCAAAAACTTCTATAGAGGAGAGTTCTACCTATGCTTTCTTATAAGCATTTAATGATTTATAGCCTAAATTCTAAACCTTTGATACATTTAATTTTTTATATGATGAAATGTGGTGGTCCAGTTTCATTCTTCTGCATATTTCTGCTCAATTTTCCTAACACCATTTGTTGAACAGGGATACTTCTTTTCCATTTGATATTTAGGGACCTCTTGTCAAAAATTAGTTGACATTAGTTGTAGAAGTTAGCTTCTGGGCTCTCAATTACATTACACTGGTCTAATTTGTCTATTTTGGTTCCAGCATCAGGCAGATTGATTTTAGTATCTCTACAATACTTTTTGAGGTCAAGAAGCATGATATCTCAATTCTTGCTTTTTTTCTGTCAGGATTGCTTTGACTATCCTGCATATATATATATGTGTGTGTGTGTGTGTGTGTGTGTGTGTGTGTATTTGTCTCCAGATCACCTTTTGAATTTTTTGGTCTACTATCTTGAAGTAATTTGATGGGATGTCGATAGGGATTACATTAAATATGTATACAGTTTTAGGTAGAATAATCATTTTGACAATGTTAATTCTTCCAGTCCATGAGTATGAAATGTCTTTCCATTTCCTTGTAGCTTTTTCTATTTCCTTGAGAAGTGTTTTATAGTTTTAAGTATCATGTTTTTTTATTTCCTGTATCCCTAGATATTTGATTGTTTTAGCTGCTATGGTTAATGGAACTGATTTCTGGATTTCTTCATGTCACTGATTTTTGTATGTTGATTTTGTAGCTTGACACCTTATTATATTACTTGATTATTTCCTGGAGTTTACTGTTGGATTCTTTTGGATTTTCCTTGTATACTATTATATTATCTGTGGATAGTGACAGTTTGACTTCTTTTCCAATCTGTATCCCTTTTCTAAATATATACCAAGGGAGCATATAACCTGCAAGTGGAAACATTAGAGAAATTTGTGTTCATTACCTCCTTGAATTAAGTACAGATTTTATTAACAAGAGGATTCATTTAACTTTGGGTAGTATAAAGTTCTTTTTAGCTTTAGCTTTTTTTTAGAAAAGTTGCAAAGATAATACAGAATTCCTATATGCACTTCACCTAATTTACCCTACTGTTAGCATCTTTTACATTTATAGTACATTTTTCACAACTAATGTATTCTTATATGCAACTAATGAGTTTACATGTATTTGACTGTTAATAATAGAAGACTACATCGAGGTAATATTGGCAGTAGTAATCAATGGTCTAAGAATAATGCAAATTTTAGATATTGTTGGAACCAGTTTTCAAATACTATCATCACATTTCAAACACACCCCTTTTTTTTGTCACATTTGACTTTGTGTTCCCTTTGTTGTATCATTAGGACAAAGGTCCTCAAACAGAGGGACAATGTACACTTCTGATTCTGTAGTCTCAATAACTTTGATATATTTTTCCAGTGAATTTGAGGTTGATATATATTGGACTAACACAGTTCATGTACACTTTCCCAAGTCAAGTCAGCATGAGACTATGAACATGTGACTTGACTGAATCAACCCAATATACTCTTATTACCTCGATCCAAAAATACTATTGGTAGTTTAAAGGGAATATATAATGGTTATGCAAAAGAATTTAATTACTGAGGCTCTGAAGCCCCAGAACCATCATAAGCCAGAACTGACTAGTGCTATGGAAAAAAACAGCACATTTAAGGGAAAGATATGTCCTACATGTAAACTGAGTGACTGATAGAAGGTGAAAGAAAGTACAGTATAAGGGGCCAGGTGGTGTCATATCCAGTTGAATGCACACATTATCAAGTGTAGAACCAAAGTTCAATTCCCTGGTCCCCCCTGCAGGAGGTAGGCTTCATGAGCAGTGAAGCAGCAGGTATCTCTCTCTCTCTCTCTCTCTGTCTCTGTCTCTCTCTCTCTCCCTTCTTCCCTCACTCTCTATCTTGCCCTCCCCTTTTAATATATCTTTATCAAAAAACAAATTTAAAAAAGTATACTAGCTACAAAAAAGACAAAACTATCAGATTTATACTGTCAAAGGCAAATGGGTATCTTAAGTTTTTAGCAGTTTCCATACTTTTTTAAATATTTTATTTATTTATTTTATTTGCTTCAGATAGAAACAGAGAAATTGTGAGGGAAGTGTATGGAAAAGAGATATACCTACAACTCCTGCAGATGGAGACAAGCAGCTTTAGCACATGTCCATGCAGACTGTAATGTGTGTGCTCAAGCAGGTTCACTACCACCCAGCCCCAGGTGTCTCCAAGTATTCTAATCTCCAGCATTTCTACTTTTAAATGCATAAAGAAAAACTTAGATTGTTTGTTCTATTTCTATGGATATAGTAAGATGTTATTTTACTGTGTATTGATTATGTCTTTTTCAGTAAACTTATATTTTATAAATTCAGACTCAAAATTTAAAGACTATTATTAGTGATTTAACATTGTCGTACAAAATTATCAGGTGTATTTTCATACCGACATGTGATGCAGACAAGTCACCACATCCCCACCAAAGTTCTTCCCCTTGCCGTAAACGTCTTAGTATTCACATTTTATGAGACAACCTGGTTATGTTCTTTCTTTACAGCTTTACGTCATGAAATACCTAAAATTCCCAAGACAATATTTTTCTGACACTCTATAAACATAGTTTTATAAGAAGATTAAATGAATAATATAAAATAATATAAAATTTTTCTAATTTTGAATTGGTTTACAAAATTATTTAAATTTATAAATTCCACCTTACAAAGACAGAAACCAAGTCAAAGCAACAGAATACATTATTTAAAGTTATAGAACTTTTAAGTAAAGTAGTTTTATGCCATTTGAATCTTCCTTTATACTTTCTTTGTTTCACCTGTTCCAAAAACTTTAATATTACATGCACGCACACACACACACACACACACACACACACACACACACACACACACACTCACACATGCCACAGTTACTAGAATTCACTTTCTATTATCCCAGGTTAATTTAAATTGCTACATCATTGCTCTTCTCCTTATGAACACTATGTACAACTTTCACCCTTTGCTCAGACTTTCCTTTTGCCCTAGGCACAAGACACCAAGAAAGTATGTGCTGCCTATATTTATACAACTTGGAAATGGGATGAAATTATAAACCTGATATTATATCTTTGACCTGTGGGTGATAGCTACAATGAATAAATTCTTCCACTTTCTTCCCTCTCCCTCATGCATCACCTGCTCTTTAAAAAAAAAAGACATTTATTAGTAAAACTTCTTAGGAAATATCCCCATGAGGTCAGTCAATAACACTTAATACCATAAAGTGGTAATTTTGGGAGTAACCTATGTATTAGCTCTCCTTCCTTCCTGCCTCTATTTCCTTTGCCCTCACCCTGCACCACGGGAAACACATTCATGAATAAAGTATTAGCATGTAAGATTCAATTTCTATTTCTAATAACATGTACTCAAAATAGTTGTGAGAATTAACCCTAAAAATAAAATCACAGGATAAAATGCCAAAACTGTATTACTGACTGATCTCATAAAAAATAGCTTTGATAGTGGGGATAATGATTAGTTCTGGAATGTCCTGACATTATGATTATATCCCTGGTGCTAAAGTGGGGTAAGGTGCAAGTTCATGATAAGACTTTAGGATATGCAATGGCTGTATGCTTTAATAATATGGGTGTAATTATAATTATAGAAACAGTGGATTGGGGTGGCTTTTGTTAATGATATTTGAAGCCTTGAAAGAGAAGATTATAGGCTTAGAGCAACCACTTGCCAACATAAGGCATACTATGAAAACCAGGGGGTCCCTATGGCTACATTTACACAGTCTTAACACAGCTCCCAGTGTTACAGCCCTGAGTGTAACAGCTCAAGAGCAATACAGCTTCACATGTTGCAGCTCAAGGGTGTTACAGCTCCAGGTGTAGCACATCCAAAGAATGAGTCTGAGGCCAAAATCAGGTGAAGAGCAGGGAGATACTTTATTACACCTGTGGAATTTAGAGGACTCCTGCCACACTATATATGGATTATTAATGGTAATATCATTTTAATGCTTTCTTATTTTGCTTCACAGCATTTTGGTAAGTATTTATTGAGGCTTGACTAAAAGTATGGCAAAAGTGTGATCTCAAATTAATCACTTGGAGATTGAAATCTCATTACCAGTGTCAATTTTAAGTTAAGAAACTAGAATATCTCAGTGATCTGGATTTGGTTGAATAGTCACTAATTGAAATTGCTTGCAACATAATGAAATAACTTTATGAAAAAGTGAAGTATGTATTATACGATCTTTTACTTTGTTTGCAACATCAGTACTTAAAATTCATTTTATCTTAATAGATGTTGATTTGTTTCATAAATTCTATACTTACATACTATAAGTGCATACATATTTATACAGAATTATCTGATACACAAATCAACAGTGAGGGACTAGCAAGAATTATTTAATGTTTAAGTTCTCACAATAATAAACTACCTGAAATCTAAAATACCCTAGATGTCTGTGTCTCTGTGAGAGAAATATCATCAGAGTTCCCACTGATCTGGGCCAACATTTTTAGACAGAGAGACAGAGACTGAGACTGAGGCTTAACTTCCTCCAGTGTCGTGGAAGTCAGACTTCAATCTGAGCTGCAAGCATGGCAAAGGACCACAGTCTCTATATAAATCCCTTTGCTGGCCTGTATGTGATCACTAGATGTAAATTCTTGATCATAAATAAGAAGAGAAAACAAAAAAAATCATGAATTTTGTTTTTAATTGAGGAAATGCTATTGTTGTCACAAGGATATATTTTTACTTCTCAAGATAAGTGTGAATACACCTTAACCACCACCATATTGCTATATCTCTCTACTAGAGGATACAGGGCCTTAATCTCCTTTCAGTCACCTTTTGTCTTCCACTTATGGATTCTTGGATTTGATGGAATAGGTCACTATTCATTTACATTTCACCCTGTATAGTTTCTTTGCTTTCTTAAATTCCACTTATGAGTGAGATCCAGCATTTATCCCTCTCCTTCTGGCTTCTTTCACGTAGCATGATTCCCTCCAGTTTGATTCATATGTTTCTGGTTATTGCTGTCATCAGCAAGATTTTACTTGACCAATTTAAAATAGAAAGAGAGAGACAGAAATAGAGGCACACACAAAGAAAACGGTACAACATGGCATCAGTTCACTTCAGTGCAAGTCTAGCAGATGGAGACTTGTCTCAAGTGGCCTCCCCAGGGCTCTGTTCTGGCTCCTACGCTATTTAATATTTACATCAATGACCTCCCAGAAAGTTCTTCAAGGAAGTTCATCTACGCTGATGACATCTGCTGTGCAACTCAGGCATCCAAGTTTGACATCCTCGAGGAAACACTCATGAAAGACATGTCTCTGATATCTGATTACTGTAAAAAATGGCGACTAATCCCTAGCACTGCAAAAACGGTATCATCTGTTTTCCATCTACATGCCTCTGCCTTGCGTGAGCTTAACATGCAGCTTGACGATAAGAGAATCCAGCATGAAGCCCAGCCAGTCTATCTTGGCGTTACTTTCGATCACACTCTGTCATTTCACAAACATCTCATAAAAACTGCAGCAAAGGTGGGTGCGAGGAATAACATCATTACAAGACTGGCCAGCTCCTCCTGGGGCGCGAGCGCTTCCACACTACGATCATCCTCTCTGGCATTATGCTATTCCACTGCAGAATACTGTGCCCCAGTATGGTTCCATAGCCCCCATGTCCACTTGGTCGATTCCAAATTATATTCCTCCATGAGAATAATTTCTGGAACCATACGTTCCACCCTGGTTCCATGGCTGCCAGTTCTTAGCAACATCGCCCCACCAGATATTCGTCGGGATGCGGCATCATCTAAGTTCATTTCCCACGTCTACGCTCAACTGGACCTGCCAATATACGCGGATATCTTCGCCCACCCTGTTCAACGCTTGATGTCTCGTCATCCAATCTGGTCCCATACGCCTACACTGAACTTCTCTGTTCCAGACTCTTGGAAACAGAGTTGGCAGTCAGCTGAGGTAAAGAACAAACACCTCATCACAGACCCCTGCAAGCGTCAACCCAGCTTTGACCTAGCACGTTATGATTGGACCCTCTTCAATCGCTATCGAACAGGCCATGGCTGGTGCACTGATATGTTCCTTCGCTGGGGAGCCAGAGACGACCCGAACTGCCCCTGCGGCTACAGACAGACTGTGACCCACATAGTCAACGACTGCCACCTCTCCAGATTCAAAGGAGGTCTCGAAACTTTACATCAGGCTTAACCTGACGCTGTTGACTGGCTACAGAAGAAGGGCAAATGCTAGAAGAAGAAGTGCAGTTCTTGAACTGGGGTTATACACATAGCAAAGCAAATGCACTATCCAGCTGAACTTTTGTCTGATGCTCTGGCCCAACATGAAAGCTGTTGCTTCTGTCACTGTTAGAGGAGTTGCAGATAATTTACTGAGCATGGAGTTCTTTAATTCTTAGGTCATTCATTAAGCCTGAACTTCCCAGATATCCTGTATGAATGTTTTCCACCCACACAAAAACAGAACATAAAATTAACAATGGAGAGTCTTCTTAAAGATAGTGAAACATAAAATTAAGAAAAGAGAGTCTTCTCTCAAAGATAGTGAAACAGGATTACTAAATCTTATCATGTGCAAAAGTCAACTGAAATGGTTTACAGACTTGGATGTTAGACTGGAAACCATAAAATACATAGAAGGAAACATTGACAGAACATTCCATAATGTCAATGTCAGAAATGACTTCAGAGATTTAATTAGCAAGAAAACAAAAATTAAAATATATCAGCATGCTTGCGTCGAACAGAAAAGTTTATGTACAGCAAAATAAACCACCATCGGAGCCAGGCAGTGGTGCACCTCACATTAAGCTCAAACAGTGTGAAGCTTAAGGACCCAGGCAAGGATCCTAGTTTGAGCCCCGGACCCCTACCTGCAGGGGGGTCACTTCACAAGTGGTAAAACAGGTCTGCAGGTGTATCTTTCTCCCCCCACCTCTGTTTTCCTCTCCTTTCTCAGTTCCTCTCTGCTCTATCCAAGAACAATAACAGCAACAGTGGAAAAAGGTTGACCCCAGGAGTAGTGGATTCATAGGGCAGGCACTGAACCCTAGTGATAAACCCGGAGGCAAAAAATAAATGAATAAATAAATTAAATAAACCACCACCAAGATCAAAAGATACTCTAATGAATGAACACAATATTTACATATATCAGACAAAAAGTTAATAATCAAATATATAAAGTTTTTTTTTAAAAAAAAGCACCAACAACAACACAAACAGCCTCATAAAAAATGAGAAGAAAATATGTCTCTTCACCAAAGAAAATGTTCAGAAGGCCAGAAAGTATGAGGCTTTTTTTTGTTTTCAGAATTTTTGACTACATATTTTCAAGATTATAATTGTTAGATCCAGTGCAATACAAATATGAGAAATAGGTTTTTCCAAAAAATGTACAAATCAATTTAGATATGACATCCATTGTTAGTCACTCTGTTTTCTATTACGTATTTATTCTATTCTCTAAGCATCTTTGGATATTTTAATTTTCAACTTATCTATAACATATGCATATATCACTACATTAGACCATTATGCTGTTTAAGAAATCTCAAGTCATTCTAGTAAAAATCTACTGAGAATTTGTAATATAAAACTCTACTTATTGGCATTATTATGTTTCCTAACTAGATCAAAGAAATATATGCTTCTGAACTCTACATCTATGTGCTAGTGTATCTTTGAATTGGTTCACATTTCCGACTGCTAACACTTTAGTATTTCACTGTTTAAATTCTGTATACTTCAGTCTCCTCATCTGTACTAATGACAGCTTTGTTGCATCCTGTTATATAAGAAGCATATAAAACATTTCATATATAAGACAGAAAAGCCTAAGTTACACAACAGTACCCAGAATGCCTGCAATGTATAGTAATAAGACATAGTTATACCTTATTTTTTAAATTTTATTAGAGATTTAGTAATAATTAACAAGATTTCAGGGGCCTGGTGATGGCACACCTGGTTGAGCATACATGTTACAATAATTAACAAGATTGCATGATTACATGGGTCTAATTCCATATAGTTCCCACTACCAGAGTTTCACCAGAGTTCCATGTCCCATCCCCTCCATTGGAATGTGTCTATTCTTTATCCTTCTGAGAATATGGAAGAAAATTCTTTATTGGGTGCAGAAGGTGGAAGGTTTGGCTTCTGAAAGTGCTTCTCCACTGGTCATGGTCACTTGCAGGTTGATCCATACCCATAGTCTATTTCTATCTTTCCCTAGTGGTGAGGGCTCTGGAGAGTTGAGACTCCAGAGCACATAAGTGAGGTCATCTGCCCAGGGAAGTCAGGATGGTAGCAACTGAAACTTGGTGGCTGAAAGACAGTAAGATATAAAGCAGGACAGATTGTTTAATAAACGGGAACCCAAAAGTAGGACTTCATGAGTTGATTGCCAGTTGAGTGGCAATTCCATTCTGGCAAGGATGTAGAATGATGATAATAATAGTAAAAAGGTTTTATCACTGATGATATTTTGTATTCATATGTCAACAACTATATTATAATACATTAGCCCTCTAATAAAATATTAAGAAAGATACAACTTAGTTGATATGACTATTCCTTTTTTGCCCCTTATTCTCTTATTTTCCTTAAGGTAGCAGTTCATAGCATGGTATATGTTTTTTTTTTAATTTTTTAAAATATTTATTTTTCCCTTTTGTTGTCCTTGTTTTTCATTATTGTTGTAGTTATTGTTGTTATTGATGTCGTCATTGTTGGATAGGACAGAGAGAAATGGAGAGAGGAGGAGAAGACAGAAAGGGGGAGAGAAAGATAGACACCTGCAGACCTGCTTCACAGCCTGTGAATCGACTCCCCCGCAGGTGGGGAGCCAGAGGCTCAAACTGGGATCATTCTGCCCATCCTTGAGTTTTGCTCCACATGCGCTTAACCCACTGCACTGCGCTACGGCCCGACTCCCAGCATGGTATATGTTTTAATGTACAGGTCAACATCTTTTCAAATATTATACCGCATCCATCATGTAAGTAATAGTAACTCCACCCACCCTCCCCATGCTACACTGGGCTCCTTCACACAGTTGCTCCCACCCCCTCAGGTAATCTCAGTTCTGCAGTCAGAATTAATGATTTATTTTGCTTTGTTTTGTCTGGTCTTTTGCTTTGTTTCTTTTTGTCTGATAGATGAGTGAAATAATATAACATTTAACTTTCTCTTTTTGATAATTCACTTAGTAGGACTTCTTTCAGCTTCATCTATGTTGTCTCAAATGACAAGATTCAATCTTTTTTAAATATAGATGGGATATATTTTGTCTCGAGTATTTATCCAAATATAGTCATTCCTTGATGACTAATATGTAAACTTTATAACTAATTTATATTTTTGTAATACTGTTATTTCTCTTTCTACATGTAAAAATAAATAATTTTTCTAAAATATAATCGTTTTTAATGAAATATATCTTCAGAGGAGAAAGTTTATCAACAGTGTACATTTCCTATCATTTCTTTTCCAAATAAGGTATTTGTTTTTTTCCATATATATAAAGTAATAAGCCATTCTTCTCTGGGGAGATTTTTTCTAGTAAACAATAATCTGCAATATCTAGGAAAAAAATGAGACCTAGAGTAATTCTCATAATGGAGTTGCAAGAAGTTAATGAACAAAAAAGACTTCAACAGTGTTTATAGCAGCAGACTTGGACATCTTAGAATTCAATGTAGATGATGAAATATTTTCTTCCTTCTTTCTGGTGACAGTCCTATGTCTTTTCCAAGTAGAGTCAACAAACCAGTGTGACATATTTTCATCTTCATGTCACAACACTTACTAGAAACAAATAACAAGACTCTCAAATTACATTTACACTGTAGAAGCAAGACAAGTGTAATCTAACCATCAAAGGGATGGTTCTCTAAAGTGCTTCAAATATTGCCAACACAGTCCAGGTGTAATGTGCATTGACTTGATTTAGGCAACAAAGCAGTGCTAAAACAGCAATAGTCAGTTACCTGAAACTTTATAGCTATCTTTGGACAAGTGACTCTGAGGGACAAGTGTTATTTTGCACTGATGGAAAAGTTTAGCACTGCCAAAAGTTTAAAAGTGTGCTTTAAAACATTTAATTTAAAATAGAAGGCACATTTTAAATGTATGTTTTACTATTATTAATTTACATTGACTCATGAAATTCAGTATATTTCATGGCTAGAATATTGGTAGTGCATTTTTTTTTTTTGCCTCCAGGGTTATTGCTGAGGGTTAGTGCCTGCACCATGAATTCTCTGCTCTTGGAGGTCACTTTGTCCATTTTTGTTGCCCTTGTTTTTATTGTTATTGTTGTTAACGTCGTTGGATAGGACAGAGAGAAATCGAGAGAGGAGGGTAAGACAGAGAGGGGAGAGAAAGACACCTGCAGATCTGCCTCACTGCTTGTGAAGTGACCCCCCCCTGCAAGTGGGGAGCCCAGGGCTCTAACCAGGATACACACACACACATTTATTTTTTTAATTCTTTAAGTTAGGGGTCTGGTTGTGGTGTGTCTGGTAGAGTGCATATACATTACCATATACAAGAACCCGGATTCAAATTTAACAATGCCCCACCCCCAAAATGGAAAGAAACTTCATTAGTGGTGCAGCAGCGCTGCAGGTATCTCTATTTCTTTTACCCTTTCTATACCCTCTTTTCTCTCAATTTCTCTTTCTCTGTCAAAAAAGGAAATAGAGATAAAGGGACAAAAAAATACAGAAAGAAAGAAAAGAAAGAAAAGACAAATGGTTGCCAGGACCAGTAGATTTTTTGCGTGGGCACAAAACCCAATTAGTAACATTGGTGGTGATTAATTACTATTTAAACCATAAGAATTGGTGGCACTTAATAATTTATTTAGCTTATAAAAGATGAGTTGTCTGGCTCAACCTAAAAATCATTTAGTATATTTTAGATAACTCTCAAGTTACTCAAAAAATTATATAGATGGATAGAAATTGAGAGAGAAGGGAGGGATAGAGAAGGAGAGAGACAGACAGAGAGAAACCTGCAGCATGGCTTCACCATTCTTAGTTCTACAGACTGGGACCAGGGCCTTGATAACATGTGCACTTTAATATATATATATATTTCATTTACTGAATATCAGTGACTAACTGAAAGTCATATGCTAGTAAGTAAAAGGAAAACTCACCATCTTCCATTCTGTTAGTTTAGGGTTTTTTTTTTTCCCCTAGTATTTTTTTTTTTTTATTTAATCCATGATCTCTGCTTCCTCTAGAGTTCAGTACTTGCTGTTCTTTTATAGTGGAATCTCTCTCTCTCTCTCTCTTTCTCTCTCTCTGCCTCCAGGGTTATCATTTGGGCTCAGTACCTGCACTTTGAATCCACTATTCCTGGAGGCCATTTTTTCCACTTTTAAAAAATTGGATATGACAGAGAGAAATTGAGAAAGGAGGGAAAGATAGAAAAGGGGGAGAAAGACACCTGGAGGCGCAACTGGTATCCTTGCGCAGGTTCTTGAGCTTTGCACTAAGCATGCTTAACACTGTGTGCTACCGCCCCGCCACGTTTATTATTCTCTTTTCAGACTGGAAGGTCATAAAGGAGTACAACTTTTCCTGATGTAATATTACAAATTGTGCCAGATCCCTGTTTTCTTTTTATCCCTCATTTCCACCACTTTCATACTTGTAGTTATGCAATCAGCACAATTGGTTTATTGCCTGTTTTACATGTTTAACATGAGAGTTCTAAAGTATCATGACCTCAATGCCCCATAGTTCACAAGATACAAAATTACAAGATGCTCGAGTATTTGCTAATTCATCTTTCACAAAATGAAGCTTAGCATACTGAAGGATTAGAGTTTTAACAAGCATTTTTGGG
Source organism: Erinaceus europaeus (assembly GCF_950295315.1). NCBI lineage: Eukaryota > Metazoa > Chordata > Mammalia > Eulipotyphla > Erinaceidae > Erinaceus > Erinaceus europaeus. The sequence goes on along the minus strand of NC_080171.1, from coordinate 45,303,543 downwards.
TACTAGTAAACAATTTGCATATTATTTTTATATATTTTATTATTTTTATTACATATCTACTTATTATTGGATAGAGACAGAGTGAAATTGAGAGAGGGAGCAGAGATAGGGAAAGAGACAGAGAGACACCTGAAGCCTTGCTCCACCACTTGTGAAGCTTTCACCTGACAGGTGGGACCCAAGGGCTTGAACCTGGGTCCTTGTATACTTTACTGTGTGTTTAAACTAGGTACACCAACACCTGGCCCCCTCCACCAACACCTGGCCCCCTCATATTAATTATTTTAAGTATTGTTTTTACTTATTTACAAAAGAGAAAAGTAGGCAAGAGACACTCTGGCATGTGTGATGTTGGAGAACTCATGTTTAAGAGTCCTACAGTTTATCCATTGCACCACCTGGACTATACTTTATGTTAGTTTATTACATTGTTCACTGAATTTTAGGACTTAAGAGGGTATGGGATTTTGTGATTGGTTATCAGTAGGAACTTGACAGTATCTATATATGTGAATATGTATAAATTTACATATACAGAGAGATCTTTATACAGTATTATAAATCTGCCTTCATTGTTTAGAATACTGATAACTAAAAATAAATTTTCCACATAACTGCTACCTAAGTTTCTTTTGTGAATATAAATTACTCAATAAAGTAAGCAATATATATATCTTGGAGTTATTTAGGCTCTACTCCTAAATCCCAACTGAACATGTAGTTTTATGAGAGATGGAAATGTAAACTTATTTAGTTGACAAAAATTACATACTACAAACTATTCTTGTATATGCTGCTTTTTTCATTTTAATTCAGCATTATCTTCACTGACTCTTAAATAAATTTATTTTGTGAATTGTTTAATTAGTATCATACAGTAAACCATGCAGGAGGGAACCTAACTACTTGACTATTGGATGAAATAACAATAATTTTCCCTATAGTGAAAGTTCCACCACTGTATGTAATTAAGTTATGCCATACTTTACCCTGAAGGGAGTATTAAAAACACAAGATGAACCAATACCATCTAATATATTGTTCTATTTTTAGCATGATGCTAAATTACTATCTTTATTTTAAATCTAAGATATAAATGACAGAACACTGAGGGTCCTTTTGATGCTCAATTGCATTTGTTTTGTCAATATTAATGTAAATATAGACTTCAAAAGAGAATGGCTTGCTGAGCAATCATTCATGGTAAAAGTATAAGAAATATCTGGAAAATAAATCAGCAGCATAATTCTAACAATTAATTAGGTAATTTATTTTACTTTTTAAATTATATAATTTGATATATACTATGCTTTCTAGACTTATGCGCATTTGAACTTTGAATAAAAAAGCAAAAATTCCAAAAAAAATTTGATGACCTCTAAAATTGAATGAAATAAAACTATATATACTGATAACAATTTAAATTAACAACTATTTATTATACTCCCAACACTGGTTATTTGTAAACACTGAACAATTTTATAATTAATGTGTCCTCATAGATGTAGTTAGATATTGATCTAGATATTACTAGAAAAAGAAAACAAAATAGTCTTTGTCCTGCAAATTATCCAAGTACATTGCAAGCTAAAGGAAGATACATGGCTAAAGTAACTTTGCTTGGATGATGATCTTTCCAATTCTAAAGTAGGTCACTTGTCAAGAAGAAGATGGATAGTTTTCCAGTCATCATAATATCAAGTCTACTATGAGAATCAGATGCTTGATGCAATGAAACTTCTTCCTTAATGGCATTTTGGCTTGTAATTGATTTCTAAAATATTTGAATACATATATGAAAGATATATTTCCACATTATTTGTAAATCATGTATATTTAATTTTTTGCAGCTTGATTTGATCATTATTAAAGAAAAAATACAAACCTTTTGCACTTTCTGAATAACACAAAGAAAAGTTGTCTCCTATGAAACTGCTCATATATATGCATGTGTGTGTGTGTGTGTGTATTTGAAAAAATTTCTTGGTATCACTTTCATTGAATCCATTTGACAGTTTGTTTCATCTACTTCCATGGACCATTGTTGCCTTGGATAATAGTTTCTTTACTTTATATGGATAATAGTTTCTTTACTTTATATTATTTACTTTTTAATTTTTATTGTTACAGCTAATACATATTTTTTTTTTAGCCACCAAGGTTACCAATTGGACTCACTGGCTGCATATCTTCACTGGTCCAAGTGGCCACTTTTTTTTCTCTTTGATAGGGAGTAAGAGATAGAAAGAGAGAAGAGAGACAGTAAACCACTTCCTCACAACTTGTGGAACTTCTTCCCTGCTAGCATTCCCATATGGTAGCAGGGCCTAGGACATGGGTCATCACTTAGTGGTAGTATGTACACTCTGCCAGGTGAGCCACCTCCAAATCCTTAACATAAGAATTTTTTACATTTTGTTTTAAAGCTGCAGTTGTGGCTATTGTTTTGCCTCCAGTTGCTGGTTCGATGAGGGCTCTTGCTGGCACTATGAATCCACTTTTTCTAGTAGATGATTTTCCCTTTTTTAAAATTTCATTTTATTTGGTAAGACAGAGAGAAATTGAGAGGAAGAAGAGGAGATATAGAGGGAGACAGAGAAAGATTGGCACCGCATATCTACTTCCCACTTGTGATGTGTCCCTGCTAGTGATGAAAGTTGTTTTTTTTTTTTTTCCCTTAAAGCTTTTGTTAACAAACTATATATTCCTTTGAGTTTCGGTAATATAATTTAAAATTCCTCAATATATATTAAATGTTTGTACATATATGGCCATTTTCATAGATTATTTTAAATAGACTCTTTGGGCTGAAAGTGATAGCTCACCCAGTAGGCTGCCGGCTTTGCCATGAAAGCAACCTAGGGGAGGAACTACAGCAATGGAGGAAGTTTCTTGTACTATGATGACTGCACACACCTCCACCTCCAGTCTCTTTGTCTGCATAATACAGTGACTAGGAATGGTTCTTCTTCTTCTAGCGATTGCCCTTCTTCCGTAGCCAGTCAAGAGCGTCAGGTTGAGCCTGATGTAAAGTTTTGAGACCTCCTTTGAATCTGGAGAGGTGGCAGTCGTTGACTATGTGGGTCATAGTCTGTCTGTAGCCGCAGGGGCAGTTCGGGTCGTCTCTGGCTCCCCAGCGATGGAACATATCAGCGCACCAGCCATGGCCTATTCGATAGCGATTGAGGAGGGCCCAATCATAACGTGCTAGGTCAAAGCCGGGTTGACGCTTGCAGGGGTCTGTGATGAGGTGTTTGTTCTTTACCTCAGCTGACTGTCAACTCTGTTTCCAAGAGTCTGGAACAGAGAAGTTCAGTGTAGGCGTAGGGGACCAGATTGGATGACGAGACGTCAAGCGTTGAACAGGGTGGGCGAAGATATCCGCGTATATTGGCAGGTCCAGTTGAGCGCAGACGTGGGAAATGAACTTAGATGATGCTGCATCCCGAGGAATATCTGGTGGGGCGATGTTGCTAAGAACTGGCAGCCATGGAACCGGGGTGGAACGGATGGTTCCAGAAATTATCCTCATGGAGGAATATAATTTGGAATCGACCAAGTGGACATGGGGGCTACGGAACCATACTGGGGCACAGTATTCTGCAGTGGAATAGCATAATGCCAGAGACGATGATCATAGTGTGGAAGCGCTCGCGCCCCATGAGGAGCTGGCCAGTCTTGTAATGATGTTATTCCTCGCACCGACCTTTGCTGCAGTTTTTATGAGATGTTCGTGAAATGACAGGGTGCGATCGAGACTAACGCCAAGATAGACTGGCTGGGCTTCATGCCGGATTCTCGTATCATCAAGCTGCACATTAAGCTCATGCGAGGCCGAGGCATGGTGTAGATGGAAAACAGATGATACTGTTTTTGCAGTGCTAGGGATTAGTCGCCATTTTTTACAGTATGCATTGGATCTACCTTCTCGTGGTGCATCCCATGAGTACCCACCCATTCATTGGGGAAACTGACGATCCTTCCTAGCCGACTGAATCCACATGGATCCCAGTCACTTTCAAAGCCAGCAACTAGGAATGGTGAAATCACATAAATGGGAGGCCCCAGCTCCACTAAAAGTAAATCATCATCACCATCTTTGAAGAGTAACTGGAACAAAAGTCATTTTTATGACTGTTTATGTATATTTTGGAACTAATTCTATATTTTTTCATATATATATACTTAAGAGAAATATATAACATGACTATCATTCTAATAGAGCAGCATTACATAGTAGCATTTAAGAATATGATATAACGGGAGTCGGGTAGTAGTGCAGCGGGTTAAGTGCAGGTGGCACAAAGAGCAAGGACAGGCATAAGAATTCCGGTTCAAACCCCCGGCTCCCCACCTGCAGGGAAGTCACTTCACAGGAGATGAAGCAGGTCTGCAGATGTTTATCTTTCTCTCCCCCTCTCTGTCTTCCCCTCCTCTCTCCATTTCTCTCTGTCCTATCCAACAACAACAACATCAATAATAACTACAACAATAAAACAACAAGGATCACAAAAGGGAATGAATAAATAAATAAATAAATAAAAGAATATGATATGAAAGTAAAAAGTAATATAGTGTTATCATTTTATATAATTTGGTAATAATTTCACAATTGTTTCAAATATGTTTTTAATTACTTAATTAATTAATAAGAGAAAGAAAGAAAGCCAGAGCATTGCTATGACAGATGCAATTCCAGAGATCAAATCAGGACCTCCTGCCTTTAAATGCAATGTTGTAGTCATCAAGACGTCTCTAGAACCATTAAAATGTATTTGACAATTCTGTTTCTTAATTTTCTAAATTGGTGTTTAGTTTTTCAGTTTTATTTATTTATTGTTGTTCTTGGGGCTTCACTACTCCAGGCTGACTTTTTTTTTAGAAAGAAAAAGACAGAGCAGAGGTAGAGTGAGAAAGCTAATACTATACCATGTTTCTCCCAGTGCAGAAGGCCAAGCCTAAAACTGAGTAACACACTTGATAAAAAACAAGTATATTCTCAAGTGAGCTATCTTACTGGTGTTCCATTTAAAATTTTTAAATTTCATTTATAATATTTATAAATCCTAGTAGGAGTTGAAACATTTATTTGCATTTTTTTGTTTCTTTTTCTTTTTTTTTTTCCTGCACTATTGAGTTTCCCATTTAAACATTTTTGTCTTCTAATAGATGGAACAATGTGAACTCATTCACAAAGGTCTTAAATTGTAGAAATCATTAGATACATAAAAGTTAGAAGTAGATATCCATTTATGTATCTGGTCTTAGGAAGTGTGTTTTGTTGTTGTTGTTGTTGAGCATTGCTGATTCACTCTTCCCATTTTCATCCCTTCTTTGTCCTTAGAAGTTTAAATATTCTATGCATGAGCTCTAACAATAGGTTCTTATGACTTCCAACCTAGAGTGAGGAGGACATTGAGGTCAGGCTATTTATTTTCTAGTTTCCTCCCTGTGGAATTGTCAATGACTTGCTTGGGTCTTTCACAAAAATTAACAGTTCTGGTGGTCTATCCAGTCACTGTGTCGGCAGGCTCATAGATTTTCTTTGACCTTGAGTAAAAAGATGACTTTCATTCTTGCAAAAATCAAAAGTATAATTCTAGTTTGTATTTGTTTGATTAACTTATTTTCAATTGTGGTTTCCATAGTATTTCTAATAAGTAAATATGTAATTTTCCCTTCACTCTTAAATGCTGTCACAACTGTTAAACAATTTCATTGACAGCTATTTTCCATGAAAACTTATTAGATGTTACTTTTTTTCTTTTGATTTTCAGTGATCCTGATAAGAATTCTTGTTAAAACAATTGCTACCTCATTAAGTCTTTTCACTTTTTTTGATTTACTTTTTGCTGTTTACATTTTTCTTTAGATGTAAAAATATGAAGTTTTGTTACCATCAAGATAGATCTTTATTTTTTTAAATCCAATCTGAAGTTCTATATATATTTTCAACCTAGAGAAATATATTTTCTTTAACTCTGGATTGGTTGTTGAGCAATATGTACATTAATATACATAACTGATAAATGCTAAAAGACAATGACTTCCTATTCTGCTTTTTAAAAATTTATCTTTACTTATTTGATAGAGATAGCCAGAAATCAAGTGGGAATAAGGAGATAGAGAGAGAGAGCAAATTGACACCTGCAGTTCTGTTTCACTACTTGCAAAGCTTTCCATCTGCAGGTAGGGATGAGGGACTCAAACTTGAGTTTGTTTGCTTTGTAAATGGGTACGCAAGCAGGTGTGCCTCCACCCAGCCCCTATTCTTCTTCTTCTAGCGTTTGTCCTTCTTCTGTAGCCAGTCAACAGCGTCAGGTTGAACCTGATGTAAAGTTTCAAGACCTCCTTTGAATCTGGAGAGGTGGCAGTCTTTGACTATGTGGGTCATAGTCTGTCTGTAGCCGCAGGGGCAGTTCGGGTTGTCTCTGGCTCCCCAGCGATGGAACACAGAGGCGCACGGCCATGGCCCACTCAATAGCTATTGAGGAGGGCTCAATCACAACGGTCCAATCAACCTGGCTAGGTCAAAGCCGGGTTGACGCTTGCAGGGGTCTGTGATGAGGTGTTTGTTCTCTACCTCAGCTGACTGCCAACTCCGCCTCCAAGAGTCTGGAACAGAGAAGACCAGTGTAGGCGTAGGAGACCAGATTGGATGAGGAGACGTCAAGCGTTGAACAGGGTGGACTTGAAGAGCAGGACCAACAGCTTGAAAGCTGTCAGGAGCTTGTTTCTGGCTTTGAAAGTGACTGGGATCCATGTGGATTCAGTCAGCTAGGAAGGATCATCAGTTTCCCCAATGAATGGGTACTCACTGGATGCACCACTGGAAGGTCGATCCAATGCATCCCAGCCCCTATTCTAACCAGCAGTAATAGCATCATCAATAAGAAGACACTCATATATCATGCCCCTTTCCGTACCCTATATTGTTTCTCCTTTTTTACAGTGTCTTAATGTCATACTATTAGTAATGGTTGCTTTCACAAAATAACTAACTATGAAAATATTTTCATCCATATTAATGCAAAAAGAACATTAAAAATATAAAGAAAATGAAGACTACAAAAGCTGATTAAGGGCAAGAGAGCAGCATACTTTAATGATGGCTCTTTTGGTCAATATCAGAATACCCCATATCCAGGGCCTTATTTAGGGAATCCTGGGATTTCCACATATATATGATGGACCTAGACCTCTAGTGGATCCCTCTCTCCACCACCGCTGGTCATCTCCATCAGGAACAACATAGTGGACCCTATTTTGGGCCTCTACAGAACCGTGCCCCACTCTCTGAAGGGAAGCTGGGTCAGCATATTCTGCCACTAGAGGAAGACTGGTCCCAAACAGGATGCAATCTAGAATGTTCCTAGCTATGACTATACAATGTAGGTTGGGACTTACAGGGATGCAGAGGTCATAGAGGCTCCTGTGCTGAATATGGGCCCCAGATCAAATTGATGGGGTTTACAGTTAACAATACTTATATAATTTCCCCATATTTTGGATCTACTCTGCCCTGATCCAGCTTTCTAGTCCTTTCTCCAACTCTGACACCATCTTCCCAGACAATACCTTTAGCCTACCTACAAGTTAGCTGTCAGGCTCAGGCAAAAATTAGTAAAGTCATGGGCCCCCTTGGAGTATACTTAAAGTTGACCTAATAGCCTTTTCCAAAGTGGAGGCCCCAAATCTCATCTCTTATATTCTTACCTATAGGTTTCTGATTATTAAACAATTTGTTCTGCTTTATATCTTAATACTTTTCAGCCATCAAATTGCCAGTGCTACCATATTAACTTCCTGGGGCAGATGAACTCACCAGTATAGCCTGAAACCCAACCTCTTCAGAGCCCTGTCCCACTAGGGAAAGATAGAAACAGGATCCACCTGCCAACACCCATGTCCAGCGGAGAAACAGTTTCAGAAGCCAGACCTTCCACCTTCAGCCTGGGTCCATGTCTCCAGAGGGATAAAGAACAAGAAAGTTTCCAATGGAGGGAATGGGATAGGAAACTCTGGTGGGGGAATTGTGTGGAATTGTACCGCTCTTATCCTACAGCCATGTTGATCATTATTTATTCAATTACATATACATATGTAATATAAAAGAAAATGGCAAGAGATGTGGCTCAGTGAGTAGAGTGCATATGTTTCAAACTTGAACCCTCATGTTCTATATCTAGCACATATTAAGTCTAAGAATGATTCTCAGGAGCTCTGTCTCTTAAAAGCAAGTAAATAAATCTAAAATTATTGAAATATTTTAGTACATACCAATTTTACCTCCAATAATGCGACAGGAAATGTAGGCACTTAAAATTTTGTTTACAAACTGCTCACCACTCTCACCTCATTTTTTCTAGTCCACGGCAACAGTACAGAATAAAAGGGGGAGTAGGAAGGACCTTTAATCCCACTGACAATCAAAATAAATATATAGTATAGTTTTGAAAACCCAGTGTATTCTACTTATGTTAATAAAGTACCATAAATTTCTCCTACCTATGACACCCTTTATCCATATTATTGTCCCTAAATATAGTATATACATTTCTAGAAACTCAATAGTGCCACCTACATTGACACTTATCTAGTTTCTTCGAAAGTTCTTTTGTTACTTCAGAGTAGTTGCATAGCTCCTTACCATTTGCTTATTTATTTATTTATTTATTTATTTATAGAGAGAGAATCCAAGTCCACAACACTGAAACTCCCTTCAGTGTGTAGGAACTGGGCTTGAATCTGTGTCACACACCATGCAAATGAGCTATTTTGCCAGCCTACCTCTTAACTTTTTTTTTCTTATCTGCCAAAGACATGCTTACAATTAAATTGTAAGTTGGTGGGGACTTCTGAAATTTTAAACATGTTTCCTGGCTCCTCAAACTCAGTAAAGATTTATAATTTAACTGTTTAGCAAAGGGGTTACACATGCTTTAGTGACCTGAACTTTTTTGTCTCCTTCAAACATGTTAATTCTTGCAGATGAAGAGCTATCCCAGTGGATAGAGCACAAAGCTTGGATGCATGAAGCCTCTGATTTGATTCCCTTCCAGCAGCCCCCCTGCTCTGCTCCGTGCTCCATTGCTGACACTATGGTCTATTTACATAATCAATGTTTTGTCTGAAAGATCTCCATCACATTATCCCCTCAGGGTATTGCTAATTCCCGCCAGTTAAAACCATCACAACAGTTGCTAAGGACGCTTCCACCTTCCCAGCATGCCTTCTGCCTCTCTCCACCCCCTTTCATAGCTATTTCTGTTCCCAACTTGCCACTTCCAGTTTTTTCCCTATAAAGCCCACTTCTGTTCCTGGTTTTGCTCTCTTCTTCTCTTCCTCTTTTGTCTCCCACATCTGACCTGGAGAAGGGCTGGCAGTTTGGCGCCACATGGCCTAACCCACTGTGCTTATGCCTACTCTGGCCCCCCCATCAATAAACAATTGTATTACCATGAGTTCCTGGTCTCTCTCCCACAAAGCTAGCCTGGCAATCCCCAGTACCGTATATTCTGGGATGCCATTCTGTTCTTTCTCTTCTAAATAGTCTTTTTTTTTTAAAAAAATAAATTAATGAATATTTTATTCCTAAATTAATGTTGAACCCAATAAATAGAAAATATATTATTTACTATATCTCAGTGCTTAATAAAATGCTTGGAACATAGGAATAACTGAATAAATATTTGATCAATGACTAATTAAATTTCAATTTTATTTATATTTTATTATTTTGTAGATCTATCCAGCAGATTCACAATCCTCCATGTTTAAATGCCTGACATTATGTGCCAGGTACATGTACCTGGTACTCGGCTCTTTATAAGTTATTTTAAATACAACTTAAATTAAATACAATGTCTAAAATAATGGTTATACTTTAAAATGACGGACATTTTAAAATGACTTTTTGAAGACAATTACTAGATTACACTGATGTTGCTCAATATGGCCTGATTTATTTAGTGACTTTATGCTAAATTAACTCATTTATTAATTACTTACTATAAGATATTGTGTTTGTTGCTATTTTTGGAGAAAAGAAATCTTCCCTTATTGTCTGTCTTCTTCACAGACTAGTGAAATGATAAAATTAACATTAAATAGACTATAGAAAAAATGAGTTTGATTATAAATGTATGAATCCTCACTCTGGGGAAGAAAATGTAAATGCATATGCTGAGCTAAGAAATGGAATAAAAGCCTTGGCCTTTGAGAGGTGTAGAAACTTCTATGAGGAGGAAAGGGTGAATTATATAGAGAATGCTTAATATTTTACCTGCTACATATTGTAGGCTTACTTTCTTGAAAGATTATTTACGAAGGGCCTGGTGGTGGTGCACCTGGGAGAGTACACACATGGCAGTGTGCAAGACCAGGGTTCAAGTCCCCAGTCCTTTCCTGCAGGAGTAAACTTCACAAGCTATGAAAAAGTGTTTCAGGTGCCTCCCTCTCTCCTTATCTTTCTTCTCTCAATTTCTGTCTTTATCCAGAATTCTGTATTTAAAGATTATTTCTGCTGAAAAAATTATAATGGCAGTTAACAGCCCAAATTTTAATTGTTTTGTTTTGTTTTCTTCTGTTATTTTGCCTCCAGTATTATCACTGTGTCTCAGTGCCTACACTATGAATCCACTGCTCCTGAAGGCCATCATTTTTCCATTGTTGTTGGATAGGACAGAGAGAAATTGAGAAAGGGGTAGACAGGGGGTAGGGGAAGAAAGCTAGGTACCTGAACACCTGCATCACTGCTTGGGAAGTAGCATTCCTGCATATGTGGAGCTGGGGGCTCGAACCTGGATCCTTTCATTGGTCCTTATTCTTAACACTATGTGCACTTAACCCAGTGAACTACCACCAGCTTCTAAATTTTAATTTTACTAACTGGATTTAGAAGTAGTAAAAGTTTCCTGTGGATCTTCATAGTCAGTTGACTAGCTTGAAATAATCCCATATGCCAAAGTGACAGATCTTGGGAAGATAGGTTATGAAACTCATGGGGAGGCTAGCTAAACATCTTGCGGGGAAGCCTAACCTTTACTATTTTTGAATGTCCTCCAGATCCTGGTTCGAGCCCCTGGCTCCCCACCTGCATGGGAGTCGCTTCACAGGTGATGAAGCAGGTTTGCAGGTGTCTTTCTCTCCCCTTCTCTATCTTCACCTTCTCTCTCCATTTCTCTCTGTCCTATCCAACAACAACAACATCAATAACAATGATAATAATAACCACAACAATGGTAAAACAACCAGGGTAACAAAAGGGAAAAAAATGGCCTCCAGGAGCAGTGGATTCATGGTGCAGCCCTGGCAATAACCCTGGAGCCAAAAAAAAAAAATGTCCTCCAAACTTTTATGTATCATACAAATACATAATAAAGAAGATAAAAAATTCACTCTAATTTCACAGCTAATATAAATATACTATTACTTTAATACAGGTTCAGTCACGCCCTGACCATAAGAAAGATATCAATCATATTTTAGAATAGATTATAGTTCATATAAATGTTCTCCTCTTAGGTTTATTTAAACAAATTTTAATGTCATAATTCCATAAACATCAGTGAAAACTTTGGATTTGAAGTTGGTAAAATATTTATCACTTTCATATACTAAAGATTGTACTCCAACTGAGAACAGCAGTTGTATGATATTTATGAGATGAATGTCACAAAAGATTGTTCTAGTAATGGATATAAGGAATGCTCTCTTGCTTAATTTATGAATCCCCTAAGGGCACAATTCTAATAATTGAAATTGTCAAGAGAGGTCTATCTGTAATGGAGAAGCTTGAATTCCCATGACACTCAACTAAGAAATTTTATCTTGGGAAATAGAATCAGGAGACAATGTGGTACACATAGTTTAGTCCTAGTTTTATATCTTATTCACTATGTGTCCTAAGGCAATGTTTATTTCAACATTTTTGTTTTAATTTTCTCATCTTAGAAATGAAACATTCGTTACTTACATCTCAAGATACTTTTTTATTTATATACATTTTTATTTATATACTTTTAAATTTTAACGTGCACTTTAAGCTTCTAAGCAGTGAATTCATTTATTATATCAATGAAACAATACACAAAAATCTTACCACTTTCCCTCCTCCATCGTCTCTGAGTCTATCAAACTATAGTAAATAGTTTCATGACCTAATATGTATCTTTGTACTGTATTTCTTTGTTCTTACAGACATTTCCAACAAATATAGAGTCATATGGTGTTTGCACAGGAAAGTATCAAGCTAAGTTTGTTTTTCTAGTGTAATTATTTTTTATTGATTTAATAATGATCAACAAGACCAAGATCGTAGGATAAGAGAGGTACAATTCCACACAATTCCCACCACCAGAGTTCCACATCCCATCAGCTCAGTTAGAAGCCTTCTTATTCTGTTTGTTTTTTTTTTTAACTTCTTTATTGGAGAAGAATTGGTGGTTTATAGTCAACAATACAATAAAATATAAAAGTTTGGCATGTGTAACATTTCTCAGTTTTCCACATAACAATTCAAACCCCACTAGGTTCTCCTGTGTCTTACAGGATCTGAATCCTCCTCTACCACCTCATACTGTTTTACTTTGATGCAGTACACCAACTCCAGTCCAGGTTCTGCTTTGTGTTTTCCCTTCTGTTCTTATTTTTCAACTTCTGTCTGTGAGTGAGATCATCCCATATGCTTCCTTCTCTTTCTGGCTGATATCACTTAAAAATATCTGTTCAAGCTCTATCCAAGATGAGGTGAAGAACTTGAGTTCATCATTTTTAATAGCTGAGTAGTATTCTACTGTGTATATATACCACAACTTACTCAGCCACTTATCTGTTGTTCTGTTGGGAAGCTTTCCTATTCTTTTTACCTCAGGGAGCATGGATTCAGGATCATTATGGGGTGCCAAAGGTGGAAGGTCTGGCTTCTGTTTCTATGCTGAATATGGGCATTGGCAGGTTGATCAATACTCCCATCTTATTTTCATCTTTCCCTAGTGGGGTAAGGCTCTTGGAAGGTGTGGTACCAGGACTCATTGATGAGGCTGCCTTTCCATGGATTCAGATTGGTGTCATGGCAGCATCTGCAACTTGGTGGCTGAAAAGTATTAAGATATAAAGCAGAACAAATCAGGAACCTACAGGTAAGAATATAGGAGATGAGAATTGAGGTCTTAATGTTGGAAGTATCTAGGAACTCTATTTTAGTTATAGTCCAAGAGGGCCTTTGACTACTAATTTTTGCCTGAGCCTGACAGCTAACTTGCAGGTAGGCAAAAGATATTATCTGGGGAGATCATGTTTGAGTTGGAGATAGGACTAGAAAGCTGGATCAGTGAAGAGAGAGCAGCTCCCAAGTATAGGAAAAGTACATAAATACCATTAATTGTAAATCCCATCTATCTGATCTGGGGCCCATATTCAGCACAGGAGCCTGTGTGACCTCTGCATCCCTGTAGGTCTCAGATCACATTGCATGGTTACATTAGGAACATTCTAGGCTGCATACAGTTCAGGGCTAGTCTTCCTTGAGTGGCAGAGTATGTTGACCCAGCCTCCCTTCAGAAAGTGGGACAGTCCCTACCGATGTTGACCCACATTGAGGACAAGATCCTGTAGAGGCCCACAAGAAGGTCCGTGATGCCATTCCTGATGGAGATGATCAGAGATGGTGGACAGAGGGATCTGCTAGAGGACTAGACCCATCATATATATACGGGAATCCCAGGATTCCCTGGCTAGGGCCCTGGATAATGGGGTATCCTGGTATTGACCAAAAAAGCCATCATTAAAGTATGCTGGTCTCTTGCCCGTATCTAGCTTTTGTAGTCCTTATTTTATATGATTATTTTTTTATGATAGAGGGAAATGAAATAGGAAGTAGGTGAAAAGGGCATCTAGGTCTAAATAGAAACTATTTGACTAAGTACTTTATGGTGTCTTTTTGAGTCTTTCTACTTGTTTGCTACTCTTACTGAGTCACTGCAAACTATTGTGTACTTTTACTTAAGGTATATATTTCCCCTTAACTTATGGATACATGTGCACATAGCCTCTATCTCATGGATCCTGGTCTGTATCATTGTTCTGTGCCTTTGTTAGGAAGTGTGCCACCTGAAATGGAATTAAGGAGTCCCATGAGCTAGGAAAGGTATCACCAGAGCTGGAAGGTTGATATACCAGGTCTAGTGTCTCTGGATAAAATCCGAAGTGAAACATGTGGAGGCAGTATTGGTTGCATGGATTTATAAACTTGTCCAGACCCTATGGAGAATGGTCTGGAGAACACTCACAGACTAGAAATGGACCTCCCTTATGATCCAGTAATTTCACCCCTAGGAATATATCCTAAGGAGTCAAGAACATCCATTCAAAAAGACATATGTACACCTATGTTCATAGCAGCACAATTTGTAATAGCCAAAGTCTGGAAACAGCCCAGGTGCCCAATGACAGATGAATGGCTGAGAAAGTTGTGGTCTATATATACAATGGGATACTACCCAGCTATTAAGAATAATGAACCCACCTTCTCTGACCCATCTTGGATGAAGCTAGAAATAATTATTTATGTTAAGTGAGATAAGTCAGAAAGTGAAAGACATATTTGGGATGATCCCACTCATAAACAGAAGTTGAAAAAGAAGAATGGAAAGGGAAACACAAAGCCTAAATTGAGTTTGTAGTATTAAACTCTAGGGGGAGCATGAGGGTAGATATTCAACTCTACTATAAGGGTGTAGGGGTAGGGACACAGACCTTTGGTGGTGAGAATGGTGCTAATATATACTCCTATTAACTTATAGTCATAAACAACTATTGAATAAATATGAGAGGGGTAAAAAATATTGCATGTATCAAAATTTTTGATACGGAGACCCCAGTTCTGAGTATATATTCCTTTAATCTAAGCACTTAAAGTTTCAAAATGGTGACCTGATTGAATTTTAACAGAGGGCTTAAATTGTTAATATTTTTCTAATAATAACTTTTTAAAAACATTAAATCACCTATAGTCTTAGACCAGGAAGACCAGAAGCAACTGACCTTGTTAGTATATAAGATACAAGTTATTTGTAAATAGAGTGAAATGACATAAGTCTCAGTAAGGTCTTGCATGGCACATTAAGTCCTAACCATGGGATTTTCAAAGTAAACTAAATTCCCAAATAACTTGGTTATAACAATAACTATCTGTTACCTTCTTAAACTCTAAGACAGCAGAAACCTTTCTCCATCTTCTATAAAAACTATATTTCTACCAGTCATAGAACTTCTGAGGAATGGCTCATTTTCCATCACACTTCTGTTGATCCATACCATTTGGTACTGCATCTAGTGTAATGATTAACAATGTTTTTTTTATTCACAAATGTACCTAGATTTAGATGGTAGATTACATAATCAGCCTTTTTCAAGGAGGTTGATTGTTTATTTCTAATTGACTGAAAGCTGTTAATGATTGGCATGTGGTAAGATTCATCAACATCAGATATTGTTATCAGCATTCTTATCTCTTAGGCAACTATCAATAATTACTATGGGGAGAGTGGCTTAGTAATATTAGAGCTTTTAGTTGAATGAATAAATACTTGGTATTAACACATGCACACACACTCATGTGTATGGGTTATTTGTTATTTTCATTTTTGTACTAGAGCACTTTTTAGCTCTGCTTATAGTGATGTCAGGGATTGAACCTGGGACATCTGAGTCTCTTGAACAAGAAAGTCTGTTGTATAAACTACTATTCTATCACCTTCCCTCAAAGAACTCTAATGTTTTAATGGATATATTTTATGCTATTTATTCAGAAATTAAAATCTTAATCTTCTCTTACTGATAATCATTTCTAGGTTACAGTTTTATAATCATAAATGGTAAAGTAGGAGGGGATAGAGATAAATATATGTAATATTGAAGGTATCAGCTTTCAGAAAAGTTAAGTGATCCATTTAAGGTTACATAAATATTTAGTATCATTATCTGTCTCAGATATCTCATGGAAAATTCATATACACAGTGTTATAAATGTAAGTTTTTGAAAACCCCACATTTTTGAGGCCCCTTTACAGAGTCGGGGCCTCACATATGAGTGGTGCCACTGTTCCCTACTAATTTTATTTTAAAAATATATCTTATTTCAAAGAGAGAGAAAGAAATACCACAGTATTCCACCATTCCTTGAAGGTACTGACTGGTACAGCTGTACTTCCATGTGGTATGAGATCTTGAATTTGAGACTTTAAGCATGGTAAGGTGGACACATTTCCTGTTGGGTAATCTCAGACTGCTATAGAACAGAATGTGAACTATTTAACTGGTTTCATTGTATGCTTTTTGTCTCCCATTTTTATTTTTATTTCCTTTTACATTAGTGAAAACCCGCTGAGGTTCAGTGAGTGCATGCACAATGACTTGTCTTCTTCCAGAGGCCACATTTTTTTTTCACCTTAATTTTATAAGAGGGTACACAATCAGAAAGAGACAGAGAAAAGGAGAAACCACATACTGCACTGTTCCACCTACCTGAAGTGTATGTGAAGCATACACAGCATTACTCCCTTTTCCCCCCACCCCCTTGCAGGGGGGTACTATGGACTTGTAGCTCCTGCAGCACACATAGTAACTTGTGCTTTACTGGGCATATCACTACCTGGCCCCTATCTTGTATTTCTCCATCAAAGGAAAGTGGCATTTCCTTCTTTCTTTTTCTTTCTTTCTTTCTTTCTTTCTTTCTTTCTTTCTTTCTTTCTCTCTCTCTCTCTCTCTCTCTCTCTCTCTCCCTCTCTCTCTCTCTCTTTATTTAAGAAAGGAGACATTAACAAAACCATAGGCTAAGAGGGGTACAGTTTCACACAATTCCCACCACCCAATCTCCATATCCCATCCCCTCCCCTGATAGCTAAACCATTCTCTATCCCTCTGGGAGTATGGACCCAGGGTTGTTGTGGGTTGCAGAAGGTGGAAGGTCTGGCTTCTGTAATTGCTTCCCCGCTGAACATGGGCTGACTATCTAGCAAAGCAAACAGGTGTTTTCAACTGAGTAGGTTAATCTAGACATAAGGGAAACGAGTACACCTATCAAGTGAGGTAGATAACACTCATTTCCTACATTTTTCAAACTTTTCTAATTCATTCAAATACCCAGCATATCAACTTTTAACGTGTTTAAATGCCTTAATTTCCCTCATTAATCTCTGTTCTTCATATTCCTAAGAAACTCTAAATAATTTTAAGTAAAATTGAAGAGATAAAACTTTGATGAAACAAATTGATATAGCAATTTAGTGATATAATTATTTCTACACCTACTTGTTTTTATTAACTTCCCTCAGTCAATTTAGATTCCAACTAGCAGAGTTTATGTGTACTGAATATAATAAAATAAAGGTGATGGTGTTCTGATGGCAAATATGCTTCTAAATAGGATTAAATCAAAAGTTTTGGAAAAACTCGGAAGGACTATTATATTTTTTTCAGTAATTTGTCAAGTTTTCTGTTCCTGTAGTAAAGCAGATGAACCATGCTATTGAACAATATAGAACACACATATTTGATACTCACATAAGAGGAAATGAAGTATACATTTTTGATAGAATAAAATAAAAGAAACACTGATATCAAGTATACTATTTCAGTGACAGGGAAATAATGAGACTCATGTCACCAATCCAGATTTTACAGAAGAACCAAAGTGCACACACATTAAGTAGTCAGCCAACTCTACTATTACCACATCCTGTGATCTTTCAAATACAGTAGTCTGATTAAATTTGTTTTGCTGCTTTTAGCTGTATATTGAAATGTACCTAGATGTCAAAAGTTCAAGTAAGGGGGTCAGGGTGTGGTGCACCTGGTTAAACACATCCAAATAGAGTGCAAGGACCCAGGTTCAACCCACTGGTTCCCACCAGCAGAGGAAAGCTTCACAAGTGGTGAAGCAGGCCCGCAGCAAGTATACAAGTATCTCTCTATCTCTTTCCCTCTCTATCTCCCCAACTCTCTGTCTCTAATAAATAAATAAACATTAAAAAATAGCATGCCTTAAAAATAGCTCAAGATATGCCTTTGCAAGTTGAAATTTTCTTTGTAATATTCTAATTTTCAAAAGAGATTTTCTTTTCTCTTTTTACAGATAAAATGAGCCAGTTTTTAATGAAAATATTTATTATTTTTTTTAGTTCTTTTTCTCAAAAATTAACTGCTTTGTGAGGGCCAAATTTGAACCTGGGTCTCACACATAGCAAAATAACACACTATCCAAGTGAGCTATTTTGCTGGTCCTCAACATGTATTAAATGATAATTTTATAA
This sequence comes from Erinaceus europaeus, assembly GCF_950295315.1. Taxonomy (NCBI): domain Eukaryota; kingdom Metazoa; phylum Chordata; class Mammalia; order Eulipotyphla; family Erinaceidae; genus Erinaceus; species Erinaceus europaeus. The sequence continues at coordinate 45,285,229 of NC_080171.1, read as the reverse complement.
ACATTTATTAGAATTTGACACTAACTATCCTAGTAAAATACTAAATCTAAACACTAATGATCTTAGTAAAAATGATAGTACTAGTCAAAAATAATGAAGGTAAACAGAGGTCATAACTTTCTTTTGCATTTTTATTTATTCATTTATTATTGGATAGAGATAGAGAGAAATTGAGAGGGGAGGGGGAGGTGAGAGGGAGAGAAACAGAGAGACACCTGCAGCCCTGCTTCATCACTTGTGAAGCTTTCTCCTGGCAGGTGAGGATCAGGGACTTGAACGTAGGACCTAGTGCACTGTAACACATGCACTTAACCAGGTGTGTCACCACCTGGACCCCTGATTTTTTTTTCTTTAACTCAAACTTTTCAGATAAACTTAATAGTAATTTTAGTTTTTCTTTCATATGAGAAATTATATTAGAACTTGCTGACTATTATGAAATATTTACTATGGGTCATGCGTGTGTAGAGATATGGCATAAACTGTTTTACTTAATCTTCAAATAACCCATGGACAATGACTACTTACTTAAGTTTTAAGAAGACTGGGGGAGTCTGGCAGTAGTGCAACAGGTTAATCACACATGGTGCAAAGCGCAAGGACCAGCATAAGAATCCCAGTTCAAGCTCCAGGCTCCCCACCTGCAGGGGAGTCGCTTCACAGGTGGTAAAGCAGGTCTGCAGGTGTCTATCTTTCTCTCCCCCTCTCTGTCTTCCCCTCCTCTCTCCATTTCTCTCTGTCTTATACAACAACAACGATATCAGTAATAGCAATAATAACTACAACAATAATAAAACAAGGGAATAAATAAAGAAAACTTAAACTGAGTCCTAGGTAATATATTCTAACTGCTACAGTATTATCCAGACATTATGACTCTGAATACCATTTTGTAAGTATGTGATGCAATATATTTCATGTCACCAATCCAAATTCTACAGAAGAACCTAAGTGCATACACATTAAATAGTCAGCCAACTCTACTGTCACCATGTCCCTGTGATATTTCAAATACAATAGTCTGATTAAATTTGTGTTGTTACTTTTAGCTGTATATTGAAATGTATCTGGATGTCTACCAAAATCAATAAAGAGCCAGAAGACTTACAGTTGTATTATTATTTTTTCTTTCCTTATAGCCAGGGCATAACTGCTCTGGGTTAACTCTTTTTTTTTTGGGGGGGGGAGAAGGAAGGAGGATTCCCCCAGAACATTGGTGACTTAACTGGAACCTGATTTATAAGAAAGGGACATCAGTCATTTCCCCAAAAAAATTATCTTGCTGGCTCAACAAATTCTTAAAGTACCCAATTTTTCAATATTTGAATCTATATTTCCCTCTAAAAAGACACATAAAGCTCTATATACACATACATTGGATAAGAATTAATGTATGCTAGCTTCCCTTTTAGATTTTGACAAATGAAGGAACTGGTTAAAGCGGATCTAGTAAAATTAATTTTCCTGTATTCTTTGCCTTTTCAACCATTGGGGTCATTGGGCTATATGCAATCATACACATTTATCCATTCTCAATCATATTGGGCTGTGTTGTGGATATCTGGTTTTGTATGAATGTGTTCCATATACCAGTATATAGTCTTACCTAATATTGTTACAAAAGCTTTACTAAATATATATTCCACATTGGTTTTTAGAATAAAGGCTTAATTTACTTGTCATGTTTAACAATTTTAATAACATTTATCAATCACTATTAACTATGAGTATACAAAGTATAGTGTTATGGAAAGAAAGAAAAATATATTTTGGTTATATGCCAACATTTTCTGTAATATCAATAAAGAGAGAAGTGCAAGCGGTATCAAATTAGGTCAGACACATTTTTGACAAATATATGCAATTATATATCAGTAAAAATAAATAAACCACACTTATGTTTAGACATTTTGTGTGTGGTAGTTAACTACCACACACAAAAGTATATCATTTTGGAATGATATTTCAAACCATACAGTAGTAAGAAAACTTAGATTGGCATTAAACATCCCTCAGTTGGAATTTTGTTCATCTGGGGTTGCACCTGATTAAATGCACATAGTAATAAATGCAAGGATTCAAGTTCAACATCCCCCACTCCCTACCTTCAGCAGGGAAAATTCACAAATGAAGCAGGTCTGCAGTTGTCTTTCCTCCCTATCTCCTCTCCTTTCTCATTTTCTCTATGTCCTATATAATAAAGGAAAAAAAGATAAAAAGTGGAAATGATGGCTGCCAGGAACAATAGAAGTATAGTGCTGGCACTGAGCTATGATAACCCTAGAGGCAAAATAATAATAATGATAATAATGACAATAATAATAATATAAAGTTAATGCATCCTGCTGTTTTAGTTAATTTCCTTATCAGCAAATGAAAATAGTAGAAGCAACTACTTCTCACATTTATTGTGTTATATAGCAAGTCCATATATATAACAAGTAAGTTTTACTGAATAAAATTGGCATTGGCGTATTGTGATTCTGTATTGTCTATGTGAATATTAATATTTAAAAATCCTTTTAAATTAGCTTGGAAGGCTAGAAAGAGAATGTCCACATATGTGTAATCAACAAGCTATAGAACCCAACAGGTTTCAATGTCCACTGTTTTTCCCTCAGGCAGTCCTATAAGAGTGGTCCTCCAGAGATTATATAAATTGGTAATTTTAAATTTGAGAAATTGTGTCTGAGTCTTCTCATGAACACATTACTTAATATGTTGTCTTTTGTTGCTTCACTTATGAACAAACTGTTTATTGCTGGGATAACTAGTTGTATTTCTGTTAGCTGTATCATTTGAAAACAGCATCTGTAAGTATGTTTCATCTAAATGCACATTTTATCTAGTGTGAAAAATGCAGGTTAACAAATATCTAATATTGTTTGATATTATTATTTAGATGAAAACATTTCTACTTCTTCCTGGGTGGTGGATATCTGGTTCTGCATAGATGCATTCCATATATCACTATAAAGTTTACTTAGCATTACAGAAACTATCCTAAATATGAATTTCCCATTTTTTTTTTAGAATAAATGGCTGATTTACTTTCCAGGTTTAACAATTTAGGATTGTCTGTATAATTTTTTTTTCTCTCTTGAAACAATAATACCTTCTTCTACAAATCCAGATGATTGTTTTGTTGCAATTTCCAGCACTACCAGGGTCTTTGTAAGTGGATAGCTAGAGCAGAAGATCTTAATTTCAACAATCAGAAAGAACATTTTTAAGGATGCAAGATGGTTGTCCATACTGTAGAGGTAGTTAGCAACACTTTTATAGCCTGAAATGTCAAAGTCTTCCATTATAGTTAAGAAGATTAATACAAAAGAAGGTCACATGCCAACATTTCATTTTATGAAAGCATATGACCTGCATTAATCTAAATAATTGAAAATTTTGTACCTTACTAATTTTTCATTCTACATCACTTTTTAAAACTTTAGACACAGAAAGGATACTTCTTTAAAAGACTGTTTTAAATGTAGGTTTTAGTATAGAGACTATGCAATATTTTCAATTTTTCGTATTAAAGATATAAATTAAAAGCATTCTTATGTCTCTTAGGACAATCTAGGCCAATTTAAATATTTAAATTGTATGAAGTTTTAGGAAAACTAAAACGTTTAATGTTTTTGTTTTTATAATTATACTGTCTTAAAATTATCATAAATATGTATTTCTAAATAGCCACCAGAAGTGGTAGATTGACATTGCTGGCACTGAGCCCCAGCGATAACCTTGGAGGAAAAATAGTAATAATAATAATTAGTTTTCTATGTTTTATTATAGATTACTAAAATTATAAGAGAAAAAAATGTATTTTTTGATATGGTAATTATAAATGAGGGAAAGTTCTTTTCCCTAAACCTTGATTAGGATGAACTGTAGTGAAAGACAAATTAGTGGGAGTAATATGAACACAAATTTAATAGTACATATGACTTCCTTATATGTGGTAGAAACAAAGGAAAATCTGGTAAATTAAATCACCATCTTAATGATAGCTCTAGCTGAAGACCAAACATTTCCTTGTAAGTTCAGGGAAACCAGTTATGGGAGATTACTAGGAAAATTATAGTGAACAGGGAATGTGTGGTTGTTGTGTTAAGTGCTTTTATTCTTATGTTAGAGTTTCTTTTCCTAGGTCAGAGCAAAACCAACCTTTATAAACAAAGATTTACTTTTAAATGTATGCATCTCTTATGAAAGGATAACTTATAAGATGTTTTCAGTTCTTCTTATGACCAATTTTTCCTGAAAAAACTCATCAGGCTAAAATAATGCAAAAAATTATTAAGTCTTATGGCAAAGAAGAATATTCTTATGGCAAAGGAAAATATTTAAAATGGCAAAATTTGCTTACTTTTAGGCTTTTGGACATCTTATTATATTCTGAAGGAGGAGATGACTGGTTTGGCTGGTAATGATGATTATTGACTAGAATTACCTAGACTTCAAAAGTGTGCTTGAAATGATTTGTGAGATTAATGATTACTGAGGTGAGTGGTGTGGACAGATCACATTAAATATTGTGCTGAGGGGACTGAGTGGTAGGGCAGTGAGTTAAGTGCATATGGTGCTAAGAAAAGACTAGCACAAGGATCCTGGTTCGAGCCCTCATCTCCCCACCTGCAGGGAGATCACTTCACAAGCAGTGAACCAGGACTCTCCTCCATTCTGTCTTCCCCTCCTCTCTCGATTTCTCTCTGTCCTATCGAACAACATCAACAACAACAATAACAATAATAACAACATCAAGGGCAACAAAAATGGGGAAAAATGGCCTCCAGGAGCAGTGAATCCCAGTGCAGACACTGAATCCCAGCAAAAATACTGGAGGCCAAAATAAAAGGGCCAAAAATTGTTTAAATTTTTAAGTTTTAAAAGTTACAGTGGCCAGCTTGTGGTGCACGTTGTTAAGTGCACACATTACAATTTGCAAGGTCCCAGGCTTAAACTTGGGTCCCCACATGTAGGAGGAAAGCTTCTGTAGCAGGGAAGTGGTGTTTCAGGGGTCTCTGTCTCTGTCCGTCTCTATCTTCCCCCTTCCCTCTTGATTTCTCTCTATCCTTATCCAATAAGTAAATAAACAAAAAATTTAAAAAACAGTTAATTAGAGAGTAAATTGCAAAATTACATAATTAGCAAAGTAATAGTTCATTAGTTTGAAAATAAAACGTTCTATACTCTGTGATGTCTCCCTTGATATTTGTGTGTATCATAAAAATATAATGATATAGGATCTAAAATAGGCATCATTTTAAGACTTTTTTGCAGTAAAACCATCTGTATAACTTTCATATTTTAAAATTTAATTTAAAAACAAGAAAAAATGACATTGTGTCATGATTTCTTTTATTCCTCTTCAATACTATTTGTTATTTATTACCAGAACTGTTAGCACCTAAATTTATTTTTTACCTCTTAAATTAAATGTGTACTACAATCAACACAAAATGTACAAAGGTAATTAGTTCTATTTAGAGCTACAGTGATATGCTACATTTTGCTACTTGTATGTAGCAACAATAAAATGCTTGTTCCCTATTAAAGTTTTCATTTATTCAAAGCAATAGTTTGTAGAAAAGAAAAGAAAAACAAACCTTATACTGGAATTCTAATTCTAGCACTGACATTCATGGTTAATCTATCACAGATAAGCAAAGTGGCCTTGAATATGTTACTTAATTTTTATGAGTTCTAATTTCCTTCTTCATAAATGAGGGATAGTAACTTGGTCACCATAACTGCCAGATTATCAGGGAGACAAAAATATATAATGAGTATGAAGTCACAGTTAAAATTAAAGTAATACTGTCATTTTTATTATTAATGCATTTTTAAAGTGACTACTAAAGAGCCTATAAGTGACACACATGGTAGAGTGCACATTTTATTTTTGCGAGGATCAGTACTAAAGTCCCTAGATACCATATGCAGAGGTAAAGACTCAAGAATGATTGAGCAGTGCAGAATCCTTCACTTCTCTCCCTCTCTCTACTTCTCTGAGTCTCAGAAAAAAGAAAAAAGAAAAAAATAAAACAATGGTCACTGGGAGTAATGGAGTCATCATATAGGCACTGATCCCAGTGATAACCCAGGTGGCAAACAAAAAAAAACCTATCGAAAATATTAAATTAAATAATGAAATTGTGTCACTATAAGAAGCTTTTAATAAGAGCATATAAATTATTTTCAATGTTGATACCAATTTTAATTGATATTATTGAGTATGTTAAGAGCATAAAAGAGCATTTAAGGTTACCTGACAAAACAGATATTTTATTATTATGTAATGTAAGATGTTTTATTCATGTTAGTTGGGCAATGTTGAACAAGTTAAATGTGACATTTAAACCAGAGTGGAGGAGTTAAGTGTGAATCAAACTTATATTTGCCAAAATAAGTACCTGGTATTCCTACAGATTTGAAAGATAAAAATAAATTTTAAAGTTTATACATACTGGATACTTTTCTTCATGTTCCTTCTTCTGTTTTAAAGGCTATTACTACAACACTTTTCTACTATATTTGTCTAGTCTATTGAAATGTAAAACTACGCAACAGTTAAAAATAGTTGCTAACAAAAATAGTGAGGAATGAGATTGAATTAGAATTGAGTGACATTTTAAAAGGTAACTAATATAATTGGGAACGAAGTAATGTCTTAGGTCAAAATTAATGTACTATTTTATACTTTAAAATATAACTCAAAACAGTGTATATTTAGACTCACTGGAAATCTATTTTTTTAATTTTTTTTATTTAAGAAAGGATTAATTAACAAAACCATTGGGTAGGAGGGGTACAACTCCACACAATTCCCGCCACCCAATCTCCATATCTCACCCCCTCCCCTGATAGCTTTCCCATTCTCTTATTTTTTTAAATATTTATTTATTCCCTTTTGTTGCCCTTGTTGTTTTATTGTTGTAGTTATTATTGTTGTTGTCATTGTTGGATAGGACAGAGAGAAATGGAGAGAGGAGGGGAAGACAGAGAGGAGGAGAGAAAGATAGACATCTGCAGACCTGCTTCACCACCTGTGAAGCAACTCCTCTGCAGGTGGGGAGCTGGGGTTCGAACCGGGATCCTTATGCCGGTCCTTGTGCTTTGTGCCACCTGCGCTTAACCCACTGTGTTACAGCCCGACTCCCAGCTTTCCCATTCTCTATCCCTCTGGGGGCATGGACCCAGGGTCATTGAGGGTTGCAGAAGGTAGAAGGTCTGGCTTCTGTAATTGCTTTCCGGCTGAACATGGGCGTTGACTGGTCGGTCCATACTCCCAGTCTGCCTCTTTCTTTCCCTAGTAGGGTGTGTCTCTGGGGAAGCTGAGCTCCAGGACACATTGGTGGGGTCTTCAATCCAGGGAAGCCTGGCCAGCATCTTGATGGCATCTGGAACCTGGTGATTGAAAAGAGAGTTAACATACAAAGCCAAACAAATTGTTGAGCAATCATGGACCCAAAGCTTGGAATAGTGGAGAGGAAGTGTTAGGGAGGTACTCACTGCAAACTCTAGTGTACTTCTGCTTTCAGGTATATATTTTGCAGTAGTTTATGGATACGTGTGAACATAAGCTCTCTCTCACAGAAACTGGTGTATATCTAGGTTTTGGGACTTTGTTAGAAAGTGAACCACCTGAGATGAAATTAGAGTGTACTATAAAAGGAAAGGTCTCACCAGAGTAATGAAGCTGAAGGGTTGTCACACACGTGAAGTCTCTGGATACAGTCTGAGGTGAAGCATGTTGAGGTGGCAATCGTTGCGTTGGTTAGGTTGTGATCGGCGGATGCAATATTATTTGTTATGGATTGGGAGAGGCATACGGGAAAGTGGGCCCTATCCAAGGGTTCCAGGACTGGGAGAAGTAGGGGCTCTATAGTGGAGATGTGAGGTTCCTGCTGTCTTAGGGTTCAAAAAGACAATCGATAGTTAATGTTATCATCACATTATTTGGTAATTGGGTTAACTTTGAAAAGTCCTTTTGTTATGGTTTGCTGTACAGTACCCAGTATCTTGTATATAGTTGTGCTATTGGATGCTTCTAATCTACTTGGTCTAGGCTTTTGAGAGAGTCCGCATATCAAATACACAGCCTATATATTAAAAATATTCAGTTTGTGTTTTGAAAAACTTTGAGACATACAATTGATTTTCCCCCTTTCATATTAATTAACTAGTGATTTATATGTCTACAATTTCCTAGGAGTGTACATAAACACCATTCCCACCACCAAAAGACTGTGACCCATCCCTCCCGCCCACTCCCACCCCCCACTGGCCCAGGAAGCTGCATGTCTACCCCTCACCACAGGGCTTTTACTTTGGTGCCTTACTTACAATTTGGTCAGGTCCTGCTTTTAGTTTCCCTTTCTGAATTTCTTAGTTAACTTCTGTTGATGAGTGGGATCATCCCATACTCATCTTTATCTTTCTGACTTAGCTCACTTAACATAATTCCTTCTAGCTCTGTCCAAGATGGGTCAGAATAGGTGGGTTCATTGTTCTTGATAGCTGCTCACTGGAAATCTTAAGCTATATGTAGAGAACAAAATCCATCATTAGAAATAATATTGCTAAATAACTTATTTGAAAAATATTACTTGTGCAAATTATTGCTCAAACTCTAACATGTTTCCAGAATTCATGGTCCTAGAAGTCATAGGTGCTATGCCATTGCACAGCTTAGAGTACATATATTGTTTCCATTGCTAAAATCCGAATCTTCATTCTCATTTATTCATGTGTGATAAAACTGAAATTTTCTACTGTTTTTCTTTCTTTTAGGAAAGAATAGGAAGACATTTCTCACATATTCCTCTTACATGACAACTAGATTATAAATAATTTTACTTCAAAACAATTAATAAATTTAATAAAGTCATAGGATACAAAATTAATACCCATAAATCTGTGGCATTTCTATAAAATGGTGAATTAAAGAAAAGACATTGAAGAATTTAATCTCATTTATAACCAAACCCAAAATATAAAACAACTCAGAGTGAATTGCACAAAAGGGATGAAAGATCTCCATAGTAAAGACAATATAACACTGTTAAGTGAAATAGAAAATGACATAAAAAATCAAAGAATATCCTTTTTCATGGATTAGAAGAATAAACACTATTAAAATGGCTGTACTAATAAAAGCAATCTACAGTTTTAATACAACACCAGTCAAGATCCCAGTGATATTTTTCAGTGAAATCAAACAACTTGTGTAACTGCAAAAATAATTAAAAGAATAAACAAACAAACAAAAAAACATGAATAGCTAAAGCTCTTTTGAGAAAAAAAAAATAAAATGAAGCATCACGCTCCCCAACTTCAATTTATATAACAAAGCAATACTAATTTAAACATCATGGTAACTAAATAAAAAAGGAAAGTAGGATTAATAGAGTAGAAATGAGAGCCCAGAAATTAGCTCACACATATATAATCACATAATATGGCAAAGGGGCAAAAACCATTCAATGGGAGAAAGAGGGCCTCTTCAATTAAAGGTGATGGAACAAGTGGACAGACACATATAGAAAAATAAAATTAGAGAGCTGGGCGGTAGCACAACGGGATAAGCACACGTGATGCAAAGTGCAAGGACCAGCATAAGGATCTGGGTTCCCCAGCTCCCCACCTTCAGGGGAATTGCTTCACAAGTGGTGAAGCAGGTTTTCTTGTGTCTATCTTTCTCTTCCGCTCCTCTCTCCATTTCTCTCTGTCCTATCCAACAACAACAACATCAATAACAACAATAATAACTATAGCAATAAAAAACAAGGGCAACAAAAGGGAATAAATAAAGATTTTTAAAAGTTAAGAAAAAAGAAAAAAGAAAAAGAAAACTAGACTATCATCTAACACCATACATGAAAATCAGATAAAAATGTATCAAAGACCTAGATACTACATCAGAAACTCTAAAATATATAGCAGAAATTATCATTTGCAATATTTTATAATAAAATATATATTTGGAAACTCGAGTCTATGGGCATATGAAATGAAAACAAGAGTAAATAAATGGGACTATGTCAAACTAAAAAGCTCTACACATTGAGAGCAAACTGTACAAGGATAACCATGCAACTCTGTAACTGGGGGAAAATATTTTTACACATTAGACAAGCATCTATAAAGAAACATCTATAAAGAATGAATATATCTCAACAAAAGGGGGGAAATAGCCCAATTAAAAATGAACCAAAGGAAAAAAAAATTAAATGAGCCAAATAACTAAATAGTTTTCTAAAGAAGAGATGCACATAGCTCACAGACATATGAAGAAATGCTCCATTTGATTTATCATCAGAGAAATGCAAACTAAAACTACATTGAAAGCCCATCTCACTCCCATAAGAATAGCCTGTATCTATAAGAAACAAACGACATGTTGCAAGGTTGTGGAGAAAAAGACTATTCTGCTCTGTTGGTGGGGATACAAACTATTAAGTGTGCAAGTCCCCTTTGGAAGGCAGTATGGAGAGTCCTTCAACAAATAAAAATGGAACTACCTTATAAACTAGCAATATCACTATTAGGAATTTACCCAAAGGATATACAAACATTTAGCCAAAGGAACATATGTACTTCTGTATTTACTCTGCATTGTTTACAGCAGCCAAAGTCAGAAACAGTATATACAGATGACTGGTTAAAGGGTTTATGGAGTATATAATCCATGTAGTACTACTCTGCAATTAAAAAAGATGTGTTATTTGAGACACAGTGGACAGAACTAAATAGAGATGGAAGATAACTATCAGATGGTTTCACTCATATGTGAACTATAGAGAACTGGAATGTATGATGCTGAAAACAGACATAATATATAAACAAACAAAAAATAGAAATAAACTGTCTCTAGAACTTTGTGAAAACTATGGTGGTTACCATTCAGAGGGTAAGGGCACAAAATGTTGATAGTAGGTGTGGTGTGGAACTATACCATGTAACCCTATAGTCTTGTAACTTATTATTAATCACAATACAATAATAATAAAATAATAATCTGTTGCACATTTGACAAACCACAAAGACAAAATTATTTAATGCAATGGCATTGATTTTGGGTTATAGACTAGTTAGCTCTTTCTAAACACTTAAATATTCAAGTGTCATAACTTTGCATTTTTATTGATATAAAGTTACATTATATAAGATTCAGGTGTACATAATTGAAAATCAACAGGTGTGTTTATCACATTGAGGTAACTGAATGTCCAGCTCTATCCTATACTGTACATTTATCCCCCTTTTCTAATTTCTCTATCCTTCTTTACTTCTAGTAATCAATGATTTTTATTCATGATTAATAATATTTAATTAGATTGTAATATAACAGGGGTACAATTCCATACAGTTTCCACCACCAGAGTTTTGTGTTCCATCCCCTCTGTGGTATTACTGCATAAATTATATTTTAAAGTTTCATGATTTCCAGGTATTGAAATGTTGACAATTATAGACTGCTTCACCACTAGTGAAACTTTCCTCCGTAGGTGGGGACTGATGGCTAGAACTATGGTCCTTGTGCATTGTAACATATGCACTCAACCAATGCGTCACCACCCAGCACTGTGAAGAAGCTTTTTATTCTGATGTATTGTGTTTGGTAATTCTTGCTTGTGTCAGTTTTACCTTTGGGGAATCACTAAAGCTATCACTAAAGCCAATGTCCAGAATTACATAGATACAGAGATAGATACAAATATATAGATATCTTAATCTCAGCATCTTAGTTTTGAATTAATATTTGTGTATGGTGTTAGTAATGCATAATATAATTATTTTGCATGTGACTTTCTAATTTTCCCAATGCAGTTTCGTAAAATCTTTTCTAGGTCCACTTTAACCTCTTCTTTGTCATAATTAGTTTTCACAATAAATATGGGTTATATTAATGGACTTTAAATTTCATTGATTTGTGCCATTTTTTATTCCAGTAACATACTGGCATATTATGATTACATTGCTTTATAGTTTGAAGTCTGCGATCATGATGGCTCAACATTTTTTCATAGAGGGATTATTTTTATTTGATTTCTATTGACTTTCTAATAATAATTGACTTTATTTTATTTCTAATAATATTGACTTTCTATGATATTTTATTCTATTTTCATGAAAAACAGTGTAGGGATTTTATAGGAATTTCATTAAATTTGTATATTATTCTAGGTAACACATTCATTTTTGATAAGTAACTTATTCTATCCTCAAAAATGAAAACTATAGGTTATTCTATATCCATGTATAAACTAAAACATGATAAATATAAAATGACTTTTAATAATGCTATCTATTCTTACTATCAAAAATGTATATAACATGTGACTTAGGAGCTAAGGATATAGCCTTGTTTTTTCTGGTTCACTATTCAGCCACTTTGTTCTCTTTCATCAAGTAATGTATGCTGGATTTCTTAGTTATTTCACTGCCACTTCTTACTCAGAAAGCAACATTAACATTCAAAGTTTTTATTAGCATATATTTATGGGCATTTATCTGCCTTTCAACTGGTTGTTGAATAGTGCTATAGATTTCAGACTATAAAATAAACCATGATACTCTTTGTTTTCTGTAATGAACTACAATCTCTCCTGGAGGGAGTTTTTTTTTTTTTATTTGATATGGCAAATAAAGACTTTCTTTTTGAGAAATGTTATTATAGTATACTCTACCAATTAGAGTCTGTTCAAAAGCTTTTATGTACAATGCATAGGATAGAAGGAAACAGACAATATGAAAATAGAAAATGTATGTACATAATGACAAGGCACTTGAGATCAATAAAGAATATGAAAGATATATGTCAAAAGGTGGTGAATCAAATAATGTTGACCCCTCTGCAGAAGGACACTTGTGAAAAGATAAGAAATTGTACTCATGTGCCAACAACTATATTGTAAGCCACTACTCTTCCAATAAAAAAATAAAGAAAACAATCTAAAAGAGTGTAGTGTGGAATTTGTCAAACAGTATAACCTTAACTTTTACTCTGACTAGGATAAGTTATTGACTAGTTTTGTGCAGAATGCTAGAGTGAATTATCCATTCATTACTTCATTCAAGCATTCATGACAGCACATCAGTAGTATTGTGCATAGCTGACTCCATTTTAGATATAAGGCACACATCAATAATCCAAAAGACTAAATGAACAAAAGCGTGTTGGTAATTTCATTCTATTGATGGTCAGTGGATATGATATTTGGTTTTTCTGTTGTAACAAAATGCCACCACTTTTGTGGATTCCACAAGTTAAATTTATTATGGAACAGTTAATGTGACAGACAAATGTCACATTGTTAAAATCAAGTGGTTGGAGGACTGCATTCCTTACTACATGATGTAAGGTAAAATTATTTTCTTTCTCTATTCAAATTTCTAGAAGTCGATCCTTACTTTTTGGTTCACAGTCTTCCCCCTGCAACTTTACAGTCAGCACTGTTAGATCTAGTCTTTCAATTGCCTTTCTATGATTTTTTTAAATTTACTTTTTTTCCTTTTAAAGATAAACATTCTTGTAACAAGAATGTATCCTCTTAACTCTACACAGTAATACCATTTTAAGGCAGTTGATAATAAACCACATGATCTCTTAACATCTTACATTGTTTGATGTGCAAATAAATATAGATGTTGAGTTAGCACATAAACATTGATGGAGGAACCATTATATGGCAGCCATAGAGAAGAAACAAATGTACCACTTAATATTAAGAAGACATTGGGTCAAAAATAGGTTAAAAATGTATTGAGGACGGCTTCAAATAAAGGACTTTGTGACTGGTGTAACTCATACTAATATATCTACTAACATAACTGTAATCAAGCAGAGAGCAGTGCTATTATTTTTCCTTTTAAACATTTTAGTAATAGAAATATCTTATTTTAAACTATAATCCCTTTTATGTTCCCAGCAAAGCTTTACTAAAATAAGCTCAATATATTTTTTAATTTTTATTTATAAAAAAGAAACATTGGCTAAATGATAGGATAAGAGGGGTACAACTTCACACAATTCCCACAACCAAACCTCCATATCCCATCCCCTCCCCTGATAGCCTTCCTGTTCTTTAACCCTCTGGGAGTATGGGCCGGAGGTCATTGTGGGTTACAGAAGGCTGAAGGTCTGGCTTCTGTAATTGTTTCCCCGCTAAACATGGGCGTTGACAGGTCGATGCATACTCCCTGCCTGTTTTTCTCTTTCCCTATTGGGGAAGGGCTCTAGGGAAGCAGAGCTCAAGGACACATTGTTGGGGTTGTCTGTTCAGGGAAGTCTGGACAGCATTCTGCTAACATCTGGAACCTGGTGGTTGAAAAGAGAGTTAACATACAAAGCCAAACAAACTGTTGACCAATCATGGACCTAAAGTCTGAAATAGTGCAGATGAAGAGTTGGGGTGGTCCTCCATTTTGTAGATAGCTAGAAGGCATATTTTAGCTATATTCCAAAGGGCCTGCGGGGCTATATTAGTTTTTTTGTTTGTTTTTGCCTGAGCCTGAAATCTGATATGCAGGTGGATCATAATTATTCAATTATTCTCTGGGGAGGTGATACTATGGCTGGCAGAAGGACCAGAAAGCTGGATCAGGGAAAAGAGTAGCTCCCAAATATTGGAAAATTGTATAAATTTTGTTGATTGTAAACCCCATCGATTTGGTGTGATCTGGGGCCCATATATAAGCTGAATATTTTAAAAACATTTGAAATGGCATCTTTTATTTTGTTTTGCAATTAACCATGAAAAAAATATTAGAACATTTAAGTAAAAAAATCTATTCTATAGGAAGTTATATTCATAGACTAATAAATGTACTTTCTTTTACACTTTCAGTAAATTCCAAATGCTTTATTCTTTTCTCTGACCTTAGCAGTTCTCACTCCTGCCTACCCCTTTTTCTCAGTTTTCCATTTGTTTGCTTAACATCATTCATAGCAGACTTCCTTCTGAAATGAAGAGTATTACAGAAATATACTGAAATTGTTCCTGCCATCTGGGCACTTTTCTCCACTACCTGATTTTTTTTTCCTGTTTTATTTCTGATATATAGATCTTAACAAGAACCTCACTCATTTCTAGGTAGGATTTTTTTTTTTTTAGACCATTGAACCTAAGGATTCCTCCCTACACCCTCCCATAAGACCAGTAACTTTTATCAAGTGACGTTTATTTTTTATTAGCAATTACCACTAAAATGATCTCTTTGATGCATGTTTGATTATTAATATTTTAATTGGTTTATTAGAGATGTAAGGATTTACAAAACAGTTGCTGTCATGTGAGTACAATTTCTTATCAGTTCATGATAAGTATCCATGGTAGGTATCTAGAAACCATTCCCACCAATGTGTGTTGAGTCACCATGCCCACTTAGTTTTCTCCTCTTTTTACTAGCCCTTGCTCCTTCCAAGCTTCACACTACACTTTGGTCTTTCTATTGTTTTTAAATTCTACCTGTACAATGAAATCATCTGGTACTAATCATTCTCATTCTAGCTTATTTCATTTAACATGATTATTTGAAGTTCCATTTAAGATGGAGTCTGGAGAAGAGTTCATCATTTTTAACAGTACTATTTCATTATGTATTCATATCACAACTTTCTAAGACACTCATCTGCTTTGGGTATCTGGGTTGCTTTCAAGTTTGGACTATTACAAATTGTGCTGTGGTCTAGAAAGAAAACATAATGGTTATTCAGAAAGACTTTCATACCAGAAACACTAAAGGTCCCATGTTCAATACCTATCACTACCATAAGCCACAGCTGAGCAATGCTTTGTTTTAAAAAGAAGACAAAAGAAAAAAAATTATGTTGCTATGATCATAAGTATATATAGATCATTTTGGCTAGATGCTTTTGTTTCTTTTAGATAAATTCCTAGGAAAGAAATTATCTAGTCAAAAGGTACGTCCATTTTTAGTGTTCTGAGGAACCTCTGTATTGTTTTCCATGAAGGGTGAATCAATTTACATTTTCACCAGCAGTGTAGATGATCCTTTTCCCTCACATCTTTACAGGTACTTACTACTGTTTTTTTTTTTTTCTGATTTATGACATTCTCATAGGTGTTAAGTGGCTTCTCATTATTGTCTTTACTTTGATAATCAGTGATTGATATTTTTTTCTTTTTTTAAATTTTATTAGTGACATTGATTTACAATATTATGAGATAACAGGGATATAATTCTGCACCATTCCCAGCACTAGAGTTCTGTGTCCCTCTTATTTCCATTGGAAATTATAGTAGTTCTCCCAAGGTTGAAGATATAGGCTATTATTTCTATAAGTGTCTATATATGTATATATTTGCCTTTTTTCCCCCTGTGGTCCCATCTCTTCCTTTCCAAGTCTCACATACAGCTACTACTATATCCAAATGTTCCTCCTCTCTTTACAGGTGCTAATGGAGTTGGAGTTCAGAGCCCCTTGGTCATGCCCCCTGCTCCATCATTTCTCCTCCACTGTAACTATGGACCAAAATTACTTTGGAGGTTGATAAGGTGGGAGTTCTGGTTTCTGTAATTTCATCTCCACTGGACTTGGACATTAGCAGGTTGATCCATACCTACAGCCTGTTTCTATCTTTCCCTATTAGGGTGGAGCTCTGGATAGATAAAGTTCCAGAAACATTGGTGAGGTCACATGCCCAGGGAAACCAGGAGAGAATCATCATAGCATCTACAACTTGGTGATAAGATATAAATAAGGATACAATGGTTAATGAATCAAAAAGCAGGAACAGAACAGATGAGAACAGAGATGTTCTGATGGAAAGAAGCTAAGAAGATTATTTTAGGCATGTTCCTAGGAGGCCATGAATGTCATAGTTTTTGCTTGTGTTTGGTAGCTAATATAGGTTGGACAAAAATGTTGTCTGAGAAGATGGTGTCAGAGTTGAGAAAAAGCTAAAAAGTTGAATTAGGGAAGAGAGTGGCTCCAAAACTTGAATAAAATCTATAAATAAAATTAACTGTTTACACCATCAACCTGACAGGATCCTGTATAACCTCTGAGTACTTATCAGTCTGGGCTCACAATTGACGGTCATAGTGGGAGCATTCTAGGCTGCTTTCATTTCAGGACCAGTTTTCCTCAAGATGACCCAGCCTCCCTTCAGAGAATGGAGCAGTCCCTACCATTGCTACTTTGTAGGGAGGATAATTTCATAGAGTGGCCCACCAGAGGGCTTATGATGATGTTCCTGATGGAAGTGATCAGTGATGATGGAGAGAGGTATCTATTAGAGGTCTAGGCCCATCATATCTGTGTGGGAAACCAAGGATTCCCTAACCAGTGCCCCAGAAAATGAGATGTTCTGGTATTGACCAAAAAGGCCATTACTGAACCAGTCTGTTGACCTTACCCAGATTTCATAGTCCTTTCTTTATCTGATAAGTTTAGACTTTCTCTCCGTTCTTAGAACACTGAGTGTCACTTGTTGCATTCAAACCAGTATGAGGTTTATAAAGTCTGCCTTCTTTAGGCTTTTCTACTTAATTGCCAAGTTTATTTGGCCCAAGTCAATTGGTTAGAGAATTTATAAGACCTGCTTTAGGCCCTTCAGCTAGGTTCCCAGGCTTATAAGTCTAATCATGGAGGACTATGAAGCTATTTTACTTTGAGTTATATATTGCCCCTTTCTTATAGATACATGCACACCTATACCCAGTACCCTAAGCTCTAGCCTGTAACTAGTATATCTAACTATTAGATAACATGACATCTGGACTGAAACTAGGTAGTTCCATGTGTTAGGAAAGATCTCACCAGATTAGAGTAGTTAAGAGGTTTGCATCTAAGGTTTGGTGTATCTGGATACAATTCACAGTAACAGGTCAGTAACAGTACAATGTGGCAAGGCAGGATTGGTAGAATTGTTTTAGTTGATGTCAACAGAGGCAGTATGAAAATAAAGATCAGAAAGAAGAAATATTAAGAATTATGGGCACAGTCCTAGAGGTTCCCAGGCTGGGAGAAATAAGGATTTTATAGATAATGGGAAAGGTAGGAAAGGTACTTTGTAGTCTTATAAAGAGTTTAAAATAGCAATAGTTAATTATTATTATTATTATTAGAATTTATTTATTCACAAGAAATATAGGAGAAAGGGAAAGAACTAGATATCACCCTGGTACATGTGCTGCCAGGGATTGAACTTGGGACCTCATGGTTGAGAATCCAGTGCTTTATCCATTGTGCCACCTCCTGGACCACGTTAATTATTATTATAACCAAGTTAATTAGGGGTTTGTTTTTCTGTGAAAGTCCAATAGTTAGGATCTACAGTAATATACTTGGTTTCATAATGCTTTGTGCCCTTTAGGGGTATCTACTAATCATAGTACCCTAGATACTGTCAGGGCCAAATGGTTTTGAAATTTTTCCTTGTCACTGAGTTTTGATAGCTTTACAGTCATGTGCCTGGTGTTGGTTGTTTTCATTCATGTACCTAGGTGTACACTCTGACTCTAGGATGAATATGTTCTGAGGATTGCCTATGTGAATGAAATTATAAAATTTTCCTGAATATGATCTCTGTTCCTTTCACCCTGGATTCTTCCTCAGGAATTCTCAAAACTCATCCATTCAACTCTTTGATAGAGCACAGAGAATCGCTTTATTCATTCATTCTTTTTTTTTCTGTTTATTTTTATTTATTTCTTTATTTTCCCTTTTGTTGTCCTTGTTTGATTGTTGTAGTTATTATTGTTGTTCTTGATATCATTGTTGTTGGATAGGACAGAGAGAAATTGAGAGAGGAGGGGAGAAAAAGAGGGATAGAGAAAGACAACTGCAGACCTGCTTCACCTCTTGTGAAGTGACTCCCCTGCAGGTGGGGAGCCAGGGGCTCAAACTGGGATCCTTCTGCCAGTCCTTGGGCTTTGCACCACCTGCACTTAACCTGCTGCACTACCGCCTGACTCTCTGCTTCATTCTTTCTAAACCTTTCTTCCCCCTCATCTTTAAACTGAAGGAATGGGGTAATTGTATTTTCTAGACTAGATATTCTTTCTTCTTCATGACTGAGTCTACTTCCTAAGACTTGTACTTGAGCTTGCACCACACTCAAAGTGTCTTTCAATCCCTGTAATTCTCATTGGAGTTTTTCTTTTGTGCTGCCTAACTGCTTAGTGAACTCTGATTTAAGTTTTTTTTTTCTTTTTAATGCTTTTTAGTTTCTTAAGAGTGCTCTTTCAGAGCTCTTCTTTTGTGTTTCTGAACTCCTCAGTGTGAAATATTCTTTCAACTTTTGAATATATTTATCCTTACTATGCTTAGTTTCTTGGAGAGTCTTCATAATGAGCTTTCTCTAGTCTTTGATAACCCTTCTATGTTTGTATTTTCTTAGAGTCCTCTTGTTTCATTTCTATCTATCTGATTTGGCATGTCTGGTAGTTTGTTTTTGTAATTCTTCTATTTATGCATTTATTGTGCTGGTTATTCATGGCCAGAAGGTGATTTATTGTGATTTCTGTACTTCACTTTGATTTTATTTGGGTGATAGAGAGTTGGAGGCCTGGGTTTAGGTTTTTCCCTTAAGCTTTTTGTACTCCTTGTGGTTTTTATATATGGTTTCTCTATATAATTCCAGTCTGAAACAAAGCATGAGGAGTTTGCTGCTGGACTACAGCTGTGTTCAGAAAAACAGGGCTAACTTTACCACTTAGCTTCTATCTGCTTCAAATTACTTTATGTTTTGGCAATAGATAGGGCTTCCTTTGATTAAAAATGTTCCCTGTTTTTTTTTTTTTTTTTTTTTTTTTTTTTTATGTGTCCTTTCCTCTGATTTAGCTAGTGCTCCTAAGGTCATGGATTAAATGTCAAAAGGTTTCTGTCTCTCACCCACCAGCATTGTGTATCATGACTACTGTTTAGGAGGAAAACGGCACAGTCCTCTGCTGGCACTCTTGATTCTTTGTTTTTGGCTTCAGCCTCATACCCCTTCTAACCCACCCCAATCACATATGTGCACCCACATGAGGCTGTGGTGCTAGTGTATTGTAGTTGGTAAGTCTTGTTAAGTTCAGTAGTTGTAGCTATTTGTTGTTTTGTGGGAGTTATGTTCCCTGTTACTCTGTGACCACACATCATGGATGTGCAAGAATTTTCTTTTCTATGTACCTATTGGCTATCAAGATATTATTCCTGGTGAAGATTCTGTTCCCAGATTCTATATTCTCCTAATGTTTAAATAACCTTTAGTTTTCTTGTTGCTGACTGTTATATACTCTTAACATATTTTGGTTATTCATTATTTGTCTTAATTATAACATTTAAAGAATGTCTTCCATTCAGTAGTTAGACTTTCTCTTTTGATGATGGTTCATTTTGCTGTGCAGAATTTTTTTATGGTAGATGCAGTCCCATTGGCTATTTATTTTTATTTATTTTGTTTTCTTTGCAGCTGCATTTGATTTTTCAAAGATGTTTCTGAAGCAAACATTATGGAGTGTTCTGCCAATATTTTCTCCTATGTGTTTGATGGCTTCTAGTATAGCATCTATGTCTTAGACCCACTTGGAGTTTACTTTTGTGCATGATGTTATGTGGTGGTCTACTTTAATTCTTCAAGTTGAAGCTTAATGCTTCCAACATCACTTGTTAAAAAGGTGCTTCTTTCTCCATTTAATGTTTTGGGCTCTCCTGCCAAAAACTTTTTGTCCATATGTGTAAGAGCTTATTTCTTAATTTTAATTCTATTCCACTTTCCTGTGTGTCTATTTTTATTCCAGTCTTGTGTAATGTTGATTATAATAAATCTGATTTTATTTTCTCAAGAATGCTTTAATAAAGCTAGGATTTTCCAATTCTAAATACACTTTTGTTCTATTCCCTCAATGAAGTTTGGTGGAACATAATAGGGATTGCATTAATCAGTAAATGGCTATTACACTAGTCAGTATAATAATGTTAGTTCTTTTCATACACATGGATTCTCTTATTTATTTATTTTAATTTTTTATTTATAAAAAGGAAACATTGACAAAACCATAGGATAAGAGGGGTACAGCTTCACACAATTCCCACAACCTGTGTATCCCATTCCCTCCCCTGATAGCTTTCCTACTCTTTAACTCTCTGGAAGTATGGACCCAAGGTCATTGTGGGATACAAAAGGTTGAAGGTCTGGCTTCTGTAATTGCTTCACCGCTGAACATGGGCGTTGACAGGTTGATCCATACTACCAGCCTGTCTCTCTTTCCCTAGTGGGGAAGGGCTCTGGGGAAGCTGAGCTCCAGGACACATTGGTGGGGTTGTCTGTCCAGGGAAGTCTAGTTGGCATCATGCTAGCATCTGGAACCTGGTGGTTGACAAGAGAGTTAACATACAAAGCCAAACAAATTGTTGACCAATTTGGCCAATCATGGACCTAAGGGCTGGAGTTGTGCAGATGAAGAGTTGGGGATCCTACATTTTGTAGATTGCTAATGGGCATATTTTAGTTAAATTCCAAGGGGCCTGTGGCTATACTAGTTGTTTTTTTTTTCTTTTTTCTTTTTGCCCCTGAGCCTGAAATCTAATATGCCAGTGGATCCAAGTTATTGTCTAGGGAGATGATGTCATGGCTGGGAAAAGGTAGAAAGCTAGATCAGGGAAGAGAGTAGCTCCCTAATATGGGAAAGGGGTATAAATATTGTTGACTGTAAACCCCATTGATTTTATGTAATCTGGGGCACACATGCACACACACACACACACACACACACACACACAGTTATTGAAGAGGAGAATGCATAGTCATTAAAAGCAAGTTTTTGCTCTCAATTGATTAAAAGCTCTGATAGGAATAGAATGACTCAAGAAAGAGATACTTGGGAAGATTCCCAGGTTATTTCTGCCTTATTTCGCAAAACTTATTTCCAAAATATAAACAATAGAGATTTTAAATGTAAAATGATAGTATTCATTATGCTTTGTTAACCATTAACAACATAAAATATTTCCACTGGGTAATTAAATGAATTTTTGCTTTGTTTCATCTTAAAGAATTAAAATTAGAGACTTTACTAGGTGAATACCAAATACCAAGAAGTTGTTTACATATATGTTTCACAGCCAAATATCTAAGTGAGCAAAACATTACTAGTATATATCACTTGCTCATAAAACAAGTACTGCATTAGGATTTTATTTACTTATTTATTCATTTATTATTTGATAGGACAGCAAGAAAGTGAGGAGGAAGGAGTGATAGAGTGGGATAGAGAAAGGTAGATGCTTGAAGGACTGCTTCATGTCTTGTGAAGTGTCCCCTCTGCAGGTAGGAGCAGGGGCTTGAACCTGGGCCATTGCATGGTGATTTGTGTGCTTGAGTGTGCCACTGCCTGACGCCCTGCACTAGGATTTTATAGGCTACTTAAGCTATTTCACAATATATTAAATTACCTGGAATATAAATATAGCTTACCTATCTAGGAGCTGATACGGAGAGTGTACAAGTATACATACATACATACATATATATATGTGTGTGTGTGTGTGTGTACATATATATGCTTTTCACTGTTTTTGCTTGCTTACATTTATTCTCTCTCCCACAGTATACACCAGTATACATAAAATATATATGTATTTTATATGTATGTATTTTAGAAAAAGGATAATTTAATGAACCATTAGTTAAATGTATGGAATTATATAAATGATATTAATATCTTTCTTAGCTGATTGCTTTTCTAAATGAAGAAATATCAGTGAAATCAAAGACATTCTTACTGGAAAGGAAGAAGTTAAACTTTTTTTTTCAGATAGTAGGATATAATAGGGAACTATGAAGATTTCACCAAAAATCTTTTAGAAACCATATATAAATTCAGCAAAGTAGAAAATTATAAAATAAACACACAAATCTATGACATATCTATACATGAACCATGAGTCACAAACTGAAGGAAGCTATCCTGTTTATAATTATATAATTAAGCCCATAATGGTAAAATATCTTGAAATTAATCTAACAAAGTAGTTGATGGAACCTTTATAGTAAAAAACTATAAGAGATTCTTAAATGAAATAGAATTGGAAATAAAAATATGGGAGAACATCCTTAGTTATGGATTGGAAATAAAATTAAATGGCTACCTTATCAAAAGTAATATATAGATTTAACACAATAGCTATTAAAATTACAATAATATTTTGCAAGTAAATTGAACAATTTATCCTAAACCTTCTGGTTTTATGAATAGCCAAAGCACTCCTGAAAAAAAAGAAGAAGAATGGAGGTATCACATGGCCTGATTTCAGTTTATATTGCAAAGCAATAGTAATTAAAACAAAGTGTACTGGAACAAAAGGCAGATAAATGGAACAGAATAAAGATCACATATATCAACACCTAATTTATCAGTAAGGGCCCAAAACCAGAAAAAAGAAGCCTTCTTTAACAAATGGTGATGGGAAAAATTGGGCACTCATATGTAGAAAAATGAAACTAGACAACACCACACCAAAATTAAGTCAAATATTAGACGTGAAACCATAAAATACTTAGAAGAAAATATTGGCAGATGAATTTGGAGACTTAACCCCTTGAGCATGTGAAATGTAATCAATTTTCAATAATTGGGATGACATCAAATTGCAATCTCCTGTATATTGGAAGAAGACTTCACAAGGATAAATAGGCAGTGTAACAATTGGGAGAACATCTTATACAGGAATGATCTCAAATATTTATAAAGAACTTATTCAACTCAACAAGCAAATAACTTAATAAAAATTGGGCAAAAGTATTGAGTAAGATGGTTTTCTAAAGGAAGTATAAATATTGCCCACACACATATGAGGAAATGTTTCATTTTACTTACCACCAGAGAAATGCAAGTTAAAACCACCATGAAATATCATCGCAAACAAATGAGAATTATTCACATCAGCAAATAAAGAGATGACAAGTGTTGGAGGGGATGTGGAGAAATTGGAATTCTGTGTGGCTGGCGTCCAGTTATCATCAATCAAGGAGAGATGAGAGATTGTACCTACATGTTAAAGACTATACTGTAAGACATTAACCCCACAATAAAATTAAGAAAATTAATAATAATAAAATGAGGAGAACAATAAAAAAAAGCAAGGAAGGGAAAGAGAAAGAAAGAGGGAATTGTGTTGGTAGGAATGTAAACTGGTACAACCCCTATGAAAAGCTGTACAGATGTTTGAGACCCATGTTTGAGCCCAGCCTCCAAGACATTAAAGGAAGTCTTAGTGCTGTGGTCTCTCTCACCCTCTCTCTCCCTCTCTGTGACTCTGTAAAAGGAAAAGGAACGAAAAAGAAAAGCAATATGGTTGCCCGGGAGGTGGCACAGTAGATAACAGTATTGAACTCTCAAGCATGAGGTCATGAGTTCAGTCCCCAGCAGTAAATGTTCCAGAGTGATGTCTGGTTCTTTCTTTCCTTCTATCACTCATTAATAAATAAAATATTTTTTAAAAAAGAAAATCAATATGGAAAGTCCTCAAACAAATAAAAATGAAAATACCTTATGATTCAGCAATACTACAGGGTAAACATCCAGAGAATTAAAAAAATTATTAATGTGAGCAAACTATGCATTTCAGTGATAATAGCCACATTATTTACAATATCCAAGAAATGAAAATAACCTGTCTACTAATGACTGAACAAAGTTGTGGGATGTATATTCAATGGAATACTACTCACAGTTAAAAAAGATGACAGTATGCCCTTTAGGAATAAATGGGTGGAATGTGAGGTTGTTGTGTTCAGTGAAGTAAGTAAGGAAATCAAAACCAAACTACAGGGTGGCTTCACTGTTATGTGAAATACATGAATTCACAAAAAAAGTAGTGTAGTTGTAAACTGTCTCTAAGACTTTATGAGAATTGTGGTGGTTGTTGGCAGGTATAGGAGCACATAACTTCGGTGGTGGGTGCTGTGTGTAAATATTCTATAAATGTGTAACCTTATAAAAATTGTATTCTGAGAAATATTTAAAATTTTAAAAATAATAAAATAAAATAGTGAATTATAATGGTGAATAGAAAAGGTTATCTCTAGAAAATGGCTGTCTTTATGACTTACCTATTTATCTTGTTTTATGGTTCATAAATTTTTAAATACAACATTTTTATTTCCATATAAACTAGCACCATTATGATAAATAAAATTCAATATGGTTCAACAAATTTCAATAAACAAGCAAGTAAAAGTAAGTAATGAAACAAAATCTATAAAATATATAGGAAGCTACTTAGCAAGAATACAACAAAAGCTATATTCTAAAAACTATAAAACTTCACAGAAGTTCAAAAAGAATACAGGAATAATTGGGAGTTCAACAATGTCCCCGAACTGGGGAGACCCAGTATTTCAAGTTTTCTCTCCCTTCAATTAAGTGATATTCTCAGTGTAGTATTACTAATATGTTCAATTCATTGATTGATTATCTTGGCTAGTCAGGGAAATAAATGTTCAAGAATAAGCTAGTTGATAAGAAAACATATTTTGTTTCTTTACTTATTTATTGGATAAAGACATAAAAATTGAGATGGAAAGGGGCAAATAGAGGAGAGAAACACTTGCAGAAATGCTTTACTACCTGTGAAGATTTCCCTCTCCACGTGGGGTCTGGGGGCTTGAACTAGGGCCTTTTCACATTGTGATATGTGCACTGAACTTGGTGCATCATCACTGACCCCCAAGGAAAAAAATTAATAAAACCGGTTGAGTTAGGTGAGTAAAAAAAAAAAAAAAAATTAATAAAACCAAAATTAAGAAAATACACTATACCCAATATCTAAACTTCATTTAAAAGTTATTGCATTTACAAATAAATTCCTTGACCTTATTAAATCATCAAGATGTATAATTTCATTTCTGTGAAAGTTTATGATTAAATATGATGTTGAATAATTTTATATATGTTGTTGATGCAGTTAACTATATGTCTAAATATAATTAAATTAGATCTTTAATTATTACTATTAAAATTTTCCAATTGATTTGTGGTAACCAAAGAAAAAGTTTAAGTGTATAGAATTACTGGGGGGAAAATAAGTAATTCCCCTAATGTCAGCACTGAAAAAAAAACTGTTAAGGCATAAATCAAACTTGAAAACCAATGTGATAAATATAAATTTAACCAAAACTAGAGAAACAAACAAAGTCAATATAAGAAGAAAAGAAAAGAAAAGAAACAAAGAAACAAAGAACTAAAAGGAAAGAAAAAGAACTGATCAACGAAACTGGAAAGTGCATTCATTCACAAGCAGCTGGAAGCAAATTTCAAGTTAGAATTGAGGTTTAGGGATTTTTTTAATTAGTGATTTATTATTGATTTACAAAATTATGAGATAACATGGGTATAATTCCACACCATTTCCACCACCAAATTTTGTGTCACCATTCCCTCCATTGGAAACTACAACAGTTCTCCCAAGGTTATAGATACAAGTTGACTATTATTTCTTTTTTTTAATTTATTTTTTATTTAGGAAAGGCTAAATTAACAAAACCACCTGAGGCTGCAGAACTTTTAGCTGTAGATTATGACTTCAATTGGATCTCTTGTATTTATTTGTTGCCTTGGTCCCAGTTACTCCATGGGCATGCCTCCCTGAGCTTGAGGGATTTTGACCAAGAATCAAGAAACAATGAGGAGTAATAAAGAAGGGAATTTGGACTAGGAAATGTCTCGACCTATCACAGATGATGTCAGTGTCAGTGATGAACATGTTTTTAAAATAGAGCCCCATCCAGTACTTACAAGTAAACTTGTGGCATTTGGTATGCAAGTTATTTTCACTACTTCTGTACCTGCATGATTTCAGTGTTCTCTAATGTTCGCCTTGGACTTGAGTTTTCACTTAAATGCCTGATAGTCTGTAGTAAATAAGAAATAAAGTGTTCTGTTTTCCAAGGAATACCTTTCTCCTGGTATAATTTACTATGACCACTTTGAAGGTAGTGTGAATAGAATATGTTTAGAGGATGGAGGCTGTTGGTAAGAAGTGTAAAAAAAAAAACTTCAATGTGTTTTTCTTTTTCAGGCACTGCACAATTTAACTATTTTGAATATTTAAATAGAACAGCAACAAGGGTTAAAATATCCATGAAGGAAGTTTAGCAATGTATTTCACCTATACTCTTCATAATATAAAGAGTTACACTTCATGTGCTCTTACCAGTGCTTCATACATGGTATTCCTAACAACAATCCTGTGCAATATGATGACAATTAGTATCTTACAAGGGAAGGAGAATGAATAAATTTATTAGTACCTCAACTTTTCAGAAAATAAATTTTTTCAGCATGGAAAATGAAAATCTTTTTTTTATTTTATTTTTATTTTTATTTTTTATTTTTTTTAATAAATAAAAAAATTTAAAAAAAGAAAATAAATATCTTACAGTTAACATGTCTAGAACAACTGAACTCCTGAATTTCTACCCAGTCTCTATATTTCTTTTTTTTTTTTAATTTTTTATTTAAGAAAGGATTAGTGAACAAAAACATAAGGTAGGAGGGGTACAACTCCACACAATTCCCACCACCCAATCTCCATATCCACCCCCTCCCATGGTAGCTTTCCCATTCTCTAGCCCTCTGGGAGCATGGACCCAGGGTCATTGAGGGTTGCAGAAGGTAGAAGGTCTGGCTTCTGTAATTGCTTCCCCGCTGAACATGGGCGTTGACTTTTTTTTTTATTTTTAAAAAGGAATCATTGACAAAACCCAGGAAATAAAAATTTATAAAGAAAGTGAAGGAAATAGATTGCAGAAAACCAAGCTATTTATCATAACTGTTAAGTAGAAAGCCACAAATTTCTACTGAGGCATTCTGGCTCCTGAGTCCAAAGATACAAGGTTCACACCACATTGTTTCCTATAATAATTTTAATGAAAGTAATTCTCTCTTAATAAAGTTGATACTAATAATTAATCCAGAAAAGTCAATTTTCTCTCTTTTATCTTCTACTGTTTCATCTAAAAAATAGGAACAAGATACTTATATTTGCCAAGTGACAAGCAAGTTTTGGGTAAAACATCTATTATTCAGTCCTAATATATTTGTTCCACTATTTCCAATTTTAGGTTATAAAGAAATACTCTACTTCACTTATCATTAGGGAAATGCAAATCAAAACTACACTGATATTAAACCTCACACATATGAGAATGACCTATATTTATAAAGCAGGAAATGACAGGTGTTGGCAAGGTTGTGGAGAAACAGGGACTATTTCATACTCTTGGTGGGAATATAAATAGGTGAAGCCTCTCTGGAAGGCTGTATAGAGAGCCCTTAAACAAATAAAAATGGAATTACTTTATGATTTAGTAATACTGCTCTTGGGCATTCATTCCAAAGGACATACAATGAGCTAGTCCAAGGATATGTGTATATATATGTTATCACTGCAGTATTCACAATAGCCAAAGAGTGGAATCAACCTTAATGCCCATCAACAGGTAAAACAGGTAACTAACTAAATAATATATCTATATATATTTATATATCTATATATCTATATATATATATATATATACAGTATTCAACTTTAACATATTTAGTTTACTATGTTCACATTTAAGTTTTTTGCTTTGTGTATATATACATTAAAAAGAGGGAAAGTAAAATCAGGCAAAAACACCAAGTCTTATTCGCAGCAAACAGAATTTGAGAAACTGTTTTTTCTTTTCAGATAGTTGAGGTTGATGGTGATGGAGTGCCACTTGAGTATGATGACAATTTGGTGGTATATATCATACAGATTGGTGGTTTTTCTCCTGTTATTCTTGGACAAATGCTCAAACCACTAAAACCACTTATAAAATTGGCACTTGTAATAGGAAAAATCAGTTCCTTTTCTTGGGAATCCTCTACCAGAGAGAAAAATTACATCAGAAAAAGTAGTGGTAAAGTTTTAAAAAGGAAAAATAATCTTCAACTATTTTTTATTGGAGCATCATCTCTAAAAAGTTTCATTTTAATTATAAAAATATATAAAGTAATACAGTAGTGATGAGCTAAAACATAGAAAAAACTCATCTCTTCTTTTTATTTTTTCCTTCTCTTTTGCCCTTCTTTTGCTGTTTCAAATTGCCCTTCTTTTTTGTTTCAAAAATCATGATTTTCAAATTAAATACCGTGCATTTATAACATCAAATATTTTCCATATAATGACTTACAAAAGTAAAAATTAAAACAAATCAAATATATTGTTTACCCCAATTCTGTTTAGGTAATAGCAAACCCCATATCTTTATGCTTGGAACAATTTTTTCTAACCATGATTTATCAGAATTTTAAATTCAGAATTGTATAGTCAACAAATTTATATAAGGAATAGTTTAACTGTTATGCATGCTGGCCTTTGCTAATAGTGTATATTTATTTTTTAAATTTTTATATTACAGAATTGCTCGGCCTCGCATGAGCTTAATGTGCAACTTGGCGATACGAGAATCCGGCATGAAGCCCAGCCAGTCTATTTGGCGTTACTCTCGATCGCACCCTGTCATTTCACGAATATCTCATAAAAACTGCAGCAAAGGTGGGCGCAAGCAATAACATCATTGCAAGATTGGCCAGCTCCTCCTGGGGCGCGAGCGCTTCCACACTAAGATCATCCTCTCTGGCATTATGCTATTCCACTGCAGAATACTGTGCCCCAGTATGGTTCCGTAGCCCCCATGTCCACTTGGTCGATTCCAAATTATATTCCTCCATGAGGATAATTTCTGTAACCACCCGTTCCACCCCGGTTCCATGGCTGCCAGTTCTTAGCAACATCGCCCCACCAGATATTCGTCGGGATGCGGCATCATCTAAGTTCATTTCCCACGTCTACACTTGACTGGACCTCCCAATATACGCGGATATCTTTGCCCACCCTGTCCAACGCTTGACGTCTCGTCACCCAATCTGGTCCCCTACGCCTACACTGAACTTCTCTGTTCCAGACTCTTGGAAACAGAGTTGGCAGTCAGCTGAGGTAAAGAACAAACACCTCATCACAGACCCCTGTAAGCGTCAACCCGGCTTTGACCTAGCACGTTATGATTGGGTCCTCCTCAATCGCTATCGAACAGGCCATGGCCAGTGCGCCGCTACAGACAGACTATGACCCACATAGTCAACGACTGCCACCTCTCCAGATTCAAAAGAGGTCTCGAAACTTTACATCAGGCTCAACCTGACGCTGTTGACTGGCTACAGAAGAAGGGCAAATGCTAGAAGAAGAAGAAAAGAATTGCATGTCGAATAGGGGTTTGAATCCACACCATTCCCACCACCAGAGAGTTCTGAATCTTCACTCTCCCCACTGCAATTCACCAGTTGCCCTAAAGCTATAGACATTGGCCAAACATCTTCTCTACAACTCTCTGTCCAAATTTATACATAGTTGCCCATTCTTTTTCTCATTCAATCCTCTCTTCCCCTCTAAGCCACTCATAACATCACAGCTACCTCCATATGTCCCTCTCCTTTTCTTTCTCTCTGGGTGCTGATGAAGCTGGAGTGCAGAGTCTTCTTATCTTCATCCTATCACTTCTCCCCCACTGTGAATATGGATCAAGGTTGTTTATAGGGAGCAGAAGATAGGAGTTGTGGCTTCTATAATTGTTTCTCTGCTGAACATGGGCATTGACAGGTCAATCCATACCCCCATCCTGTTTCTATTTTTCCCTAGTGGATGAGAGATCTGGAGATGTGATGGTCCAGGACACATCTGCCTAAGGTCATCTGCCCAGAGAAGTCAGGGTGGAGTCATGGTAGCATCTGTAACTTGGTGTCTGGAGGTGGCATGACCTAAGTTGAGATAAGATGGTTAATGAACAGGAACCAAAAAGTAAGATCAGAGAAGATCAGATCAGGGATTTTAGGGTAGAAGAAAGCTAGGAGAACCATTTTAGGCATGTTCCTGGGGGCATACAACAATTGTAGTTTTGCTTGAGTTTGGTAGCTAGCCTGAGGTTGGATGAGAATATTGTCTGAGAGAGGATGGTGTCAGAGTAGAGAAAAGGGCTAGAAAGTTGGATTAGGGCAGGGAATAGCTCCCATTCATATATATCTCCCATATATATATATATATATATATATATATATATATATATATATATATATGGCTAAAATTAACTACTTACCCCCATCCATCTGTTCCAAGGCCCATATGTAACTACATATTTATATTTTGCACCAGAACCTGTGTAACC
Organism: Erinaceus europaeus; assembly: GCF_950295315.1. Lineage (NCBI taxonomy): Eukaryota > Metazoa > Chordata > Mammalia > Eulipotyphla > Erinaceidae > Erinaceus > Erinaceus europaeus. The sequence continues at coordinate 45,254,018 of NC_080171.1, read as the reverse complement.
TCTAAGTTCCTATTGGTTTGAGCTTATAACTCATGGTCACATCTGAGGAATATTGCAGGCTGCACTCATTTCAGGAACAGTCTTTTTCAAGTGGCAGGGCAGGATACCTCCAGACTCCCTTTAGACTGGGGCATCCCTGCTGTCATTCCTTTAAGGTGAGGACAATGTCCTGGGAGGGCCCACAAGATGCCATTCCTTATGGAAGCGACGAATGGTAGTGGAGAGAGGGACTCCTCATATGTCAAGGCCCATCATATATGTATAGGAATCCAAGGATTCCCCAAGCAAAGCCTGAGATGATCAGGTGGTGTGATATTTCTGACATATCTAATTTGAAAAAAATAGAAAGAAAAAGAAAAAAAAGGGAAAATGGCTGCTATGAGCCTTGGATTTGTGATATTGGCACTGAATAATAACTCTGGTGGCAATAAAAAAAAAAGGAAAAAAAGAAAAGTCTAATGTATTTTACTATTTATATATACACTATGAAGTTAGACAGTGTAAGAAATAGGAAGCATAGTGCAACTTCAGTAGAGTACTGTATGCATGTGTAGATAATAAATACTTTTAGCAGTCTGGGAGGTGGTATAATGGATAAAGCACTAGATTCTCAAGCATGAGGTCCTGAGCTTGATTTCCTGTATTTCATGTTCTAGAGTCCTGCTCTTGTTCTCTCACTCCTCCTTTATCATTAATAAATAAATTTTAAAATAATAATTATTACTTGATTTAACCTTTTTAATAAACTGTATAAATAAATTTCATTAGGAGTAGTGAGAAAGTATAAAAAAAGAAAAAATATTCCTACTCTGAATACATTTTCAAGGAAGTTTTAAGTTCTATATTTGAAGCATGTACTTTGGGCAGTGAAAATAAATCATTTATTTACCACATAAAAGAGAGTGAGAGAGAGAAGTCAGAGCATGGCCTTGACATATGAGATGCTGATAATCAAACTTGGGCTATATGAATGACCAACCTCTGGAAAGCAAAATCATTTTATTTTAGAAAATACAAACATGAAGAAACTTAAAATAGCTCTTCCCCTCTCTGTCTTCCCCTCTTCTCTCCATTTCTCTCTGTCCTATCCAATAATAACAATAATAACTACAACAATAAAACAACAAGGGCAACAAAAGGGAATAAATAAATAAATATTTTTGGGGGTCGGGCGGTGGCGCAGTGGGTTAAGCACATGTGGCGCAAAGCACAGGGACTGGTGTGAGGATCCTGGTTCGAGCCCCTGGCTCCCCACCTGCAGGGGAGTTGCTTCACGGGCGGTGAAGCAGGTCTGCAGGTGTCTATCTTTCTCTCCCCCTCTCTGTCTTCCCCTACTCTCTCCATTTCTCTCTGTTCATTTCTCTCTGTCCTATCCAACAACGAACAACATCAACAATGGCAATAATAATAACCACAATGAGGCTACAACAACAAGGGCAACAAAAGGGGGGAAAAAAGAAAATACAAACATGAAGAAACTTAAAATAGCTGTAAACAGTAGAGTTCATATTAATTTTTCTTTGCATATATGCTATAATACTAGGATATACTAATGCATAAACTATTACTAGGTAATATAAATATACATATATGTATTTAGGTTTATATACCATTTTTATTTAAAACTAACATAAAGTGAACATGCTACTATCTTTCATTATATTTGAGAACATATATAAGAAAAAACCTAGGTATGGGGGCTGGTTGGTAGCATAGTGGATTAAGTGCACATGGCACAAAGCACAAGGACTGATTTAAGAATCCCTGTTATAGCCCCCAGGTCCCTAACTGCAGGGGGTCACTTCACAGACAGTGAAGCAGGTCTGCATGCCTCTATCTTTCTCTTTTCTTCTCTGTCTTCCTCTTCTCTCTCAATTTCTCTCTGTCCTATCCAACAACAACAACAACAGCTATAACAACTACAAGGGCAACAAAATGGGAAAAATGGCTTCCAGGAACAGTGGATTCGTAGTGCAGGCACCAAGCCTCAGCAGTAAACCTGGAGGCAAAAAAAAAAAAAAAAAACTAGGTATAAATTTTGATGTTCAATTCTAATTTTTTAAAGCATGGATTCTTCTATTTTCATTGCATTTTGCTGACTCTGATACTTTTATTTACTTTTTGTAGCTTTTTTCCCCCAATTTATTATTTATTTATTTATTACCTCCAGAGTTAACCATGTGGATCTGTGCTTGCATGAAGAATCCACTGCTGCTAGCAGTCATTTTTTTTTTTTATTGAAGATGATAGACAAATATAAAGTTGAGACATCTGTAACACTTCTCCACCACTCATGTAACTATCTTCCTGCAAGTCGGGACTGAAAACTTGAACCCAGAACCTCATGCTAACTTATATGCTGTACTGAGTCAACTTCTGTTTACTTATCTTTAAAAAAGAGTTATAATATTAGGCACAGAACTAAAAAAAAAAAAAACCCACAGATAACAAAGCAAAACAAAACAACTTGGATTATTCTAATGCTGGTCTAGGAGACAAATTATCCACATATGGATCAGTAGAGGAAGAAGATCAAATTTCATTCCACACCTATTTGACTGCAAATTCTATATTTAATGAAATAGACTTAAGTGTTTATTCCTGAACTAATGAGTAGAATGTAGACCTGTGGTGCCAAGGAGAGAGGAGGAATGTCATAAGAGATAGAGGAGAGGATGGTGTCATATGACAACATCAGGTTCTCTGGTTGCTTTGCTCTTTTTCAAATTATATCTCTTTGATGAAACCATTATTTCTAGAAGTGAATCTAAATATGAGTAATCATATTTCTTTAATGTAAAGCTAATAATTTCATGTGGAACCTGTTGGGCTTTGAATAACTTTGGCTTCACAGAGTAAGGTAACACAATTGGAAAAATACTGTTCAGGACATCTTGGAAAAAAGAACACATCAGTAGACTATTCTACAGCTGCTCTTTGTGCATTTGACCCTTGAAGTTATATAGTACAAACAGAAGGTGTACTGTTCCATCCATTATTGTCTTACTATTATCTTTTTTTTTATTTATTTAAGAAAGGATTAATTAACAAAACCATAAGGTAGGAGGGGTACAACTCCACACAATTCCCACCACCCAATCTCCATAACCCACCCCCTCCCCTGATAGCTTTCCCATTCTCTATCCCTCTGGGAGCATGGACCCAGGGTCATTGAGGGTTGCAGAAGGTAGAAGGTCTGGCTTCTGTAATTGCTTCCCCACTGAACATGGGCGTTAACTGGTCAGTCCATACTCCCAGTCTGCCTCTCTCTTTCCCTAGTAGGGTGTGTCTCTGGGGAAGCTGAGCTCCAGGACACATTGGTGGGGTCTTCAATCCAGGGAAGCCTGGCCAGCATCCTGGTGGCATCTGGAACCTGGTGATTGAAAAGAGAGTTAACATACAAAGCCAAACAAATTGTTGAGCAATCATGGACCCAAAGCTTGGAATAGTGGAGAGGAAGTGTTAGGGAGGTACTCACTGCAAACTCTAGTGTACTTCTGCTTTCAGGTATATATTTTTCAGTAGTTGATGGATACGTGTGAACATAAGCTCTCTCTCACAGAAACTGGTGTATATCTAGGTTATGGGACTTTGTTAGAAAGTGAACCACCTGAGATGAAATTAGAGTGTACTATAAAAGGAAAGGTCTCACTAGAAGGAATTATGTTAAGTGAACTAATTCAGAAAGATAAAGATGAGTATGGGATGATCCCACTAATCAACATAAGTTGAGTAAGAAGATCTGAAAGGGAAACTAAAAGCAGGACCTGACCAAATTGTAAGTAGGGCACCAAAGTAAAAACCCTGTTGTGAGGAGTAGACATGCAGCTTCCTGGGCCATTGGGGGTGGGAGTAGGTGGGAGGGATGGGTCACAGTCTTTTGGTGGTGGGAATGGTGTTTATGTACACTCCTAGCAAAATGTAGACATATAAATCAGTAGTTGATTAATATGAGAGGGGGAAAAATCATTTGTATGTCTCAAAGTTTTTCAAAACACAAACTGAATCTTTTTAATATATAGGCTATGTATTTGATATGCGGGCTCTCTCAAAAGCCTAAACCAAGCAGATTAGAAGCATCCAATAGCACAGTTATATAGAAGATACTGGATACTGTACAGCAAACCATAACAAAAGGACTTTTCAAAGTTAACCCAATTACCAAATAATGTGATGATAACATTAACTATCGATTGTCTTTTTGAACCCTAAGACAGCAGGAACCTCACATCTCCACTATAGAGCCCCTACTTCCCCCAGTCCTGGAACCCTTGGATAGGGCCCACTTTCCCGTATGCGTCTCCCAATCCATACCAAATAATATTGCATCCGCCGATCACAACCTAACCAAAGCAACGATTGCCACCTCAACATGCTTCACCTCAGACTGTGTCCAGAGACTTCACAAGTGGAATGACAACCCTTCACCTACCCTTATCTTTTTAATGGTGTTTTCCAATCTGTGCTATTTACAGCCTTCTTAACTACCTCATAACTCATCATTATCCCTATAAATTGTAGGTATTTCAGTAAGTTTCTTCCAAAATAAGCTCCTTCATGTTGTGCTATATTTTTTAAGGATCAAAACTGACAACATGTATAAAATTATTTGGTTCTATAGTTTGTAGGTCAAGATATTTCTCCTAATTTTTGGAAGTTAGTAGAAAACTTATTAAATTTTAAAAGATAATTTTGCATTTTAAATTATTTTCAGTTTTAATCACATGCTCCAAGACTTCTGAATTATAAATTTGTTTATGGACAGTACTTTTTTAGCCACTGCTTTCAACACACACACACACACACACACACACAGAGGTTTAGTGAACACTTTATACATAGTAACATCTCACAAAATGTATTTGATTTGGTTAGTTCAGTATCTCTCATTCCTTTTTCCCTCTTTCTCTTCCTCTCACTATCTTCTTAAATTTATTTTTTAACTTTAATTTTATGTTTATTATTGGATAAAGAGAGAAATTGAGAGTGGAGTAGGGAAATTAACATGGAAAGAGGGACACCTGCAGCACTGCTTCACCACCCATGAAGCTTCCCCCTTGCAGGTGGGGACCAGAGGCTTGAACCTGGGTCCTTGCGCACTGTAATGTGAGCACTTAACCTGGTGCACTACTGCTTGACGGCCCCCCTCGCCACCTTCCTCTCCCTCTCACTACCTAAAAGAAAAAAAAAAAAAAGACTGCTGGGGGCAGTGAAATCATGCAGACATGAGCCCCAGTTCGTCTTCTTCTAGCGTTTGCCCTTCTTCTGTAGCCAGTCAACAGCATCAGGTTGAGCCTGATGTAAAGTTTCGAGACCTCCTTTGAATCTGGAGAGGTGGCAGTCATTGACTATGTGGGTCATAGTCTGTCTGTAGCCACAGGGGCAGTTCGGGTAGTCTCTGGCTCCCCAGCGGTGGAACATAGCGGCGCACCGGCCATGGCCTGTTCGATAGTGATTGAGGAGAGCCCAATCATAACGTGCTAGGTCAAAGCCGGGTTGACGCTTGCAGGGGTCTGTGATGAGGTGTTTGTTCTTTACCTCAGCTGACTGCCAGCTCTGTTTCCAAGAGTCGGGAACAGAGAAGTTCAGTGTAGGCGTAGGGGACCAGATTGGGTGACGAGACGCCAAGCGTTGGACAGGGTGGGCAAAGATATCCGTGTATATTGGCAGGTCCGGTCGAGCGTAGACGTGGGAAATGAACTTAGATTATGCCACATCCCGATGAATATCTGGTGGGGCGATGTTGCTAAGAACTGGCAGCCATGGAACCAGGGTGGAACAGGTGGTTACAGAAATTATCCTCATGGAGGAATATAATTTGGAATCGACCAAGTGGACATGGGGGCTACGGAACCATACTGGGGCACAGTATTCTGCAGTGGAATAGCATAATGCCAGAGAGGATGATCGGAGTGTGGAAGCGCTTGCGCCCCATGAGGAGCTGGCCAGTCTTGCAATGATGTTATTGCTTGCGCCCACCTTTGCTGCAGTTTTTATGAGATGTTTGTGAAATGACAGAGTGTGATCGAAGGTAACGCCAAGATAGACTGGCTGGGCTTCATGCCGGATTCTCTTATCGCCAAGCTGCACATTAAGCTCACGCGAGGCCGAGGCATGGTGTAGATGGAAAACAGATGATACCGTTTTTGCAGTGCTAGGGATTAGTCGCCATCTTTTACAGTAATCAGATATCAGAGACATGTCTTTCGTGAGTGTTTCCTTGAGGATGTCAAACTTGGATGCCTGAGTTGCACAGCAGATGTCATTGGCGTAGATGAACTTCCTTGAAGAAGTTTCTGGGAGGTCATTGATGTAAATATTAAATAGCGTAGGAGCCAGAACAGAGCCCTGGGGGAGGCCACTTCAGACAAGTCTCCATCTGCTAGACTTGTCACCCAGATGTACCCGGAATCTTCTGTTTTGGAGAAGAAACGATATAGTGTTGGCCACCCATGGAGGCAGGCATCTTGAGATCCTGACTAGGAGACCACGATGCCAGACCGTGTCATAGGCTGCTGTGAGATCAACAAAGACAGCACCCATCTTTATACTCTTCTGGAATCCATTTTCAATGTAAGTTGAGAGGGCCAGGACTTGTTCGCAGGTAGATCTTCCTGGGCGGAAACCAGCCTGGGCGGGTGATAGGAATTTCTCTGTAAGATGAGAAATACGTGACAGAAGCAGCCTCTCAAGGAGTTTGTAACACATGGAGAGGAGAGAAATTGGTCTATAGCTGGCGGCCAGTGTTGGGTCTTTCTTTGGTTTCAAAACCGCTATAATCTTCGCACGATGCCAAACTTTGGGCATAGACTCAGATTCCAAGATGTGGGACAGGAATGAAGCGAGCCACTTCTTTGCCGCGGGACCCAGGTTAAGAATGAGTTCTGGGGTGATGTTATCATAGCCAGCAGCTGTTCCCGGTTTAACCCTCTTCAAAGCGTCTTCCAGTTCAGACAGTGTAAAGGGAGAGATTTTTGGAGATGGACAAGATAACCGGAAGTGGGATGAGCACTCATGGGAAATTTCTCTTTTCCAGACTGGGTCGATCTTAGCATGTCCAACTTGAGTTAGGTGACTTGCCACTGAGTTTGGAGATACGGGAGGATGGGAGACGGGAGGAGGTTGGCTACTGGCACCCAGTCTGTGAAGAAGCCTCCAGGCCTTCCTACTTGAGTGGGTGAAGTTCAGACTTTCCGTGAGTTGTTGCCAGCGGGCTTGGCGTGCTGCATCCAGGGAGGCAATGAGATGGTCAGCCACATCTGGGTCGCCCGACTCATCATACTGCTTTAGTAGTTGCTCGCATTCAGCATCAAGACAAGGTGTATAGTTAGCATGTCTCCCACGAGGAATGGCTTGCATTGGATCGACCTTCCTGTGGTGCATCTCGTACCCATTCACTGGGGAAACTGACGATCCTTCCTAGCCGACTGAATCCACATGGATCCCAGTCACTTTCAAAGGCAGCAACAAGCAGCTCCTGCAAGCTTTCAAGCTGTTGGTCCTGCTCTTCGAGTCCTCCAACTTAATGTTTAGGGGCTGTCCTTTGCCAAACGCGTTCTTATTGGTCAATTGGCGATTCAGCATCAGGCAGATATTATCTGCCTACAAGAAACACATATAGCAGTCGATGAAGCTGCTTGATTCACCATCAGTGGATTCGATTTAATATGCTATAATTTCCATCCTAAACATGGCCGAGCCATCTACGCCAAATCATGTCTTGCGGACGTTTACCATGAGCCCCAGTGATAGTGCTGGTAACAAAATGATGATGATGATGACAATGATATGGGAAAAAGTTACCTGGAAAGAACAGAACTTCTAATATGTAATTATTATACATATATTTAGTATATACTAGGATTTCATAGAGTAAAATGGAGATGAACATAAAGTTCTTGGGTAGAATAATTTTATTATATGATATTAATAATATCTTGGGATGCATTGGATCGACCTTCTCGTGGTGCATCCCATGAGTACTCATTTATTGGGGAAACTGACGATCCTTCCTAGCCGACTGAATCCACATGGATCCCAGTCACTTTCAAAGCCAGCAACAAGCAGACATCAGGCTCAACCTGACGCTCTTGACTGGCTATGGAAAAAGGGCAAATACTAGAAGAAGAATAATATCTTGGAAAATAATTTGAAAAGCTGCATGGAGCTATATTGAATTTCATTAGATATATAATTCCTTGAAAAGGAATTAAATTTCCATTTTGCTTATTGTTGACAGTAGAGTGCTAAAAAGCACTATATCATATGATCTGCAAGGGAGACTGGGGACTTGAACAAGGGTATTTAAAAATGGCAATGCATGTGGTCTACAAGTTGAGCTACTACCCAAACCTACCATTCATCACTTTATATTACTTTTCTTTATTTTGGGAAAAGGATAGGAAATAAAAATATACATAAAAATGAAAATATGTAAACATAGTAAACTGTGGTCATAGAGTAGATTTTGTAAATAATTCTCTAGGAAACCATAAGTGCATTTAACTTTGATTTTTTTTGTTATCACTGGCTTTTTGTGGGCTAGTAAAGAGAGATACCATAGCACTGAAGTTTCCTCCAGTATCATGGAACTTGTGAGCTTTCTCACTGGCCCTGTACTTAACATTTTGTTTATTTTTTATTTTAATTTATTTGTGATTACATAGGGACAGAGAGAAATTGAGAGGGGAGAGACAAATAGAGAGGGAGAGAGACACCTGCAGCCCTGCTTCACTATTTGTATGGCTATCCCCCTACAAGTGGGGACCAGGGGTTTGAACTCAGGTACTTACTCAATGTAGGCCCATGTATTTAACTTTTTATAAAACATTATTTCTAAGGGGCCAGGTGGTGGTGCACCTGGTTAAGTATACATACTACGGTGTGCAAGGACTGAGGATCAAGCCTCTGGTCCCCACCTACAGAGGGAAAGCTTCATAAGTGGTGAAACAGGACTGCAGGCGTCTGTCTCTTTTTCTTTCTATCTACCCTCTCAATTTCTCTCTGTCTCTATCCAATAATAAATAATAATATACTTAAAAACATTGTTTCTATGGTATCATTAGATACTAATGTAATACAAATTGATTTGTATGAAAATAATCAAATCATATAATAATTTGTCACATAAATGAATATAGTGATTCACATAGAAATTAAAAAATAATCACTTAAAATTGGAAATTAATTCAAAGAAGACCAGTATTTTTCTACCATATAGTCTCAACTTATTACTTTTAGTTTTAGCGAAATAGTTCAGCACATTCTGAGTGTAAGCAAAAAAGAAACTGACAGTTGAGAAAAAGATTTTTCTGACATAATATAGTAGTCCTTTGGTAGTGGGAATGGTATTGATGTACACTCCTATTAACTTGTAGTCTCATAAACCACTATTTACTTAATAAGAGATGGGAAAAAACTGATTGAATGTCTCAAACCTTTTAATCCACACACCATAGGCTGAGTATATGTTCCTTCAGTGTAAGCACTTAAGACTTCAAGCGTGTAATCAGACTGAATTTTAACAGTGGTCTCAAATTGTTAATACATTTCTAATAATGACTTGTTCTTTAAAATGTTGACTCTTCTAAAAGCTTAGACCAGGGAGAACAGAAGCAACCAGTGGCATTACTTTATAAGACACAGCTATATATAAATAATGGCAGAGGACATAAATTATGCTGATATCATGTATGATACAGCAAATCCTAACAATGTGATCTTCAAAGTTAACCCAACTGAGAAATAATTTGATTATAGCAATAACAATAATGCCTTCTTAAACCCTAAAACAGCAGGAACCTCCCACTTCCATGATAAAGTCTTTATTTCTCCCAGTCCTGGAACCTCTAGGGTGGGGCTCACTTTTCTGGATGCTGTTCTCAATTCATACCAAATGATACTGTATCAGCTTCTTCTTCTTCTAGCGTTTGCCACTGTATCAGCTTATCCCAACCTAATCAATGCAATGCGTACCATCTCGGCATGCTTCACTTCAGACTGTGTCCAGAGACATCAAGTGTGGAATGTCACCCCTTCAGCCTCATTACTCAGCCATAGGTTCCAGATGCTACCATGATGCCAACTGGACCTCCCTTCGGAAAATGTAACATTCCCTACAATAGTTGATCCATATTGAGGACATGGGTCTAATGGACCCACAAAGGGATCCATTGTGTTGTTCCTGATGGATATGGCCAGTGACAGTGGTGAGAGAGATCTGTTAGAGTTCTTGACCCATCATGTCTGTGTGGTGATCCCAGAACTCCCTGAGTAGGGCCCTAGGTGATGGCATGGCCTGATAGTGACTAAAGAATCATCGTTAAAGCATTCCAGTCTCTTGCCCTTATTCAGCTTTTGTAGTCCTTACTTTGTCTGACAAGATTAGCTTTGGAGTGATTGATGGACATTTAATACGAGGTAGGTGAGGAGGATATCTAGGTCTAAGAAGAAACTATTTTGTTAGTTACTTTATAGTGTTGTTTTGGATCTTCTTACTTGCTACATTTATTGACTCACTGCAAACTATTGTGCACCTTTGCTTTAAGATATGTTTTCCCCTAACTTATACTTTATAAGATATGGCTCTCTATATAAATAGCATCAAAGAACATAAATTATGGTGAGGTCTTGTATGATACAGCAAATTGTAACAATGGGGTTTTCAAAATTAACCCAACTACCAAATAAATTGGTTATAGCAATAAGTACTAACTTATTAAGCCCTAGGACATCAAGAACCTTCCCCTTTCTCTATAAAGCCCATACATCTCCAAGTCCTGGAACCTCTAGGGTGAGGCTCACTTTTCTGCATGTTTCTCTCAATTCATAACAACTGATACAGCATCTGCTGATCCTAATCCAATCTATACCACCAATACCACATTGACATGTTTCACTTAGGACTGCATCCAGAGATATCAGGCGTGGAATGTCAACTCTTCAGTTTCATTACTCTGTTTCCTTAAGTCATAGAACTCCTTAATTCCAGTTCGGTGGTACACACCTTAACAAACATCAAAACCTAGATATAGACCAGGGCCCATGAGATAGGGCATATGTATACATATTGAATTCCAATATTAAATGGTCAATGACCATAGACCAGCTAATTAAGACCAGTTTTCTGAACTTCAGTTTTCTTAGATCTAAAATACAAGCAGCATGTTTTTAATTCATGTTAAAAACTAGATAAGTCATGTGTGCACATTAGTGGGGAACAGAAAGAGATAAAATATGAGATTTTGGGTTCAGGGCTGGCTTAAAAATAGAAAATAACACAATAAAGAGAAAAATAGATATCTTTATATCAAAATTTTTATTTACAAAATATTTGACTTCCATCAGTGGCATTCCTCTATGCAAACACTAAGTTAGAAGAAATTGAAATCCAGAAATCAGTTCCTTTTTCTATAGCAACAAAAACAATAAAATATCTAGGAGTAAATCTAACCAAAGAAATGAAAGACTTGTATACTGAAAATTATGAGTCATTACTCAAAGAAATTGAAAAAGACACAAAGAAGTGGAAAGATATTCCATGTTCATGGGTTGGAAGAATTAACATCATCAAAATGAATATATTACCCAGAGCCATCTACAAATTTAATGCTATCCCCATCAAGATCCCAAGCACATTTTTTAGGAGAATAGAAAAAATACTACAAAAGACCAGAAAAGACCTAGAATTGTCAAAACAATCTTGAGAAAAAAGAACAGAACCAAAGGCATCACACTCCCAGATTTCAAACAGATTACAATACAGGGCCATTGTCATCAAAACTGCTTGGTACTGGAACATGAATAGACACACTGACCAGTGGAATAGAATTGAGAGCCCAGAAATGAGGCCCCACACCTATGGACATCTAATCTTTGACAAAGGGGCCCAGACTATTAAATGGGGAAAGCAGAGTCTCTTCAACAAATGGTGTTGGAAACAATGGGTTGAAATATGCAGAAGAATGAAACTGAACCACTATATTTCACCAAATACAAAAGTGAATTCCAAGTGGATCAAGGACTTGGATGCTAGACCACAAACTATCAGATACTTAGAGGAAAATATTGGAAGAACTCTTTTCTGCATAAATTTTAAAGACATTTTCAATGAAACAAATCCAATTACAAAGAAGACTAAGGCAAATATAAACCTATAGGACTACATCAAATTTAAAAGCTTCTTTACAGAAAAAGAAACAACTACCCAAACCAAGAGACCCCTCACAGAATGGGAGAAGATCTTTACATGCCATACATCAGATAAGAGTTTATAACCAATATATATAAACAGCATGACAGACTCAACAACAAGACAACAAATAACCCCATCCAAAAATGGGGGGAGAACTTGGACAGAATATTCACCACAGAAGAGATCCAAAAGGCCAAGAAACACATGAAAGAATGCTGCAAGTCTCTGATTGTCAGAGAAATGCAAATAAAGACAACAGTGAGATATCACTTCACTCCTGTGAGAATGTCATACATCAGAAAAGGTAACAGCAACAAACGCTGGAGAGGGTGTGGGGTCAAAGGAACCCTCCTACACTGCTCGTGGGAATGACAATTGGTCCAGCCTCTGTGGAGAACAGTCTGGAGAACTCTCAGAAGGCTAGAAATGCACCTACCCTATGACCCTGCAATTCCTCTCCTGGGGATATATCCTAAGGAACCCAACACACCCATCCAAAAAGATCTGTGTACACATATGTTCTTGGCAGCACAATTTGTAATAGCCAAAACCTGGAAGCAAACCAGGTGTCCAACAACAGATGAGTGGCTGAGCAAGTTGTGGTATATATACACAATGGAATACTACTCAGCTGTAAAAAATGGTGACTTCACCATTTTCAGTTGATCTTAGATGAACCTTGAAAAATTCATGTGAAATGAAATAAGTCAGAAACAGAAGGATGAATATGGGATGATCTCACTCTCAGGCAGAAGTTGAAAAACAAGATCAGAAAAGAAAACACAAGTAGAACCTGAAATGTAATTGGCATATCGCACCAACATAAAAGACTCTGGGGTGGGTGAGGAGAATACAGGTCCATAAAGGATGACAGAGGACCTAGTGGGGGTTGTATTGTTAAATGGGAAACTGGGGAATGTACAAACTATTGTATTTACTGTTGAATGTAAAACATTAATTCCCCAACAAAACAAACAAACAAAATATTTGACTTCCTATAAATTAGCATTATCCACACTATGATTTTAATGAAATATATAGACCATGAACAAACAATAATAGCAAATATAAGGAAATTCCATTCATTAAACCACAATCAGGTACAATTAAGTCTTTCATTGATTTTTATGTAAGTTTTCATAAGTAGCTTTCTTGCTACCAACCATCTTTAACTAATTAGGTGAATTTGAACTGTTCCCCTATTGACCAAAACAAAAACTGATGAGTAGAGAACTATCCTTTTCTTTTTATTTAAATATTTATTTATTCCTTTTTGTTGCCCTTGTTGTTTTATTGTTGTAGTTATTATTGATTTTGTTGTTGTTGGATAGGACAGAGAGAAATGAAGAGAGGAAGGGAAGACAGAGAGGGGGAGAGAAAGATAGACACCTGCAGACCTGCTTCCCCGCCTTGCAGATGGGGCACCGGGGGCTCGAACCAGGATTCTTATACTGGTCCTTGTGCTTTGCTCCAACCCACTGCACTATTGCCCAACTCCTGAGAACTATCCTTTTGTTAAGAAATACATGCACTCCCCAACAACAAAAGTCTGGGACTAGATGGCGTCACAAACAAATTCTACAAAACCTTCAGAAAATAGTTAATACCCATACTCCTAAAGCTTTTCCATAAGATCGAAGAAACAGGGACACTCCCTTCCACTTTCTATGAAGCCAACATCACTCTGATACCAAAAGCAGATAGAGACACAAAAAAAGGAAAATTACAGACCAATATCTCTGATGAACATAGATGTCAATATATTAAACAAGATCTTGGCCAACTGGATATAGCAGCATATCAAAAAGATTGACCATCACAACCAAGTGGGATTAATCCCAGGAATGCAAAGCTGGTTCAACATACGTTAGTCTATCAATGTCATTCACCAATAAAAGCAAAGCCAAAAACCACATGATTATCTCAATAGATGCAGAGAAAGCCTTTGACAAAATCCAACACCCATTCATGCTCAAAACTCTACAAAAAATGGGAATAGATGGGAAATTCCTCAAGATAGTAGAATCCATATATAGCAAACCAACAGCCAACATCATACTCTATGGACAGAAGTTGCAAGCATTTCCCCTCAGATCAGGGACTAGACAGGGCTGCCCACTATCACCATTACTCTTCAACATAGTATTGGAAGTTCTTGCCATAGCAATCAGGCAAGAGAAAGAAATCAAAGGAATATAGATTGGAAGGGAAGAAGTCAAGGTCTCACTATTTGCAGATGACATGATAGTATACAAAGAAAAACCTAAAGAATCCAGTAGAATACTACTGGAAGTTATTAGGCAATATAGCAAGGTATCAGGCTACAAAATCAATGTACAAAAATCAGTGGCATTTCTCTATACAAACACTAAAACTGAAGAAGAAGACATCTAGAAATCACTCCCATTCACTGTTGCAGCAAAATCAATAAAATACCTAGGAGTAAAGCTGACCAAAGAAGTGAAAGACTTGTATACTGAAAACTATTGAGTCACTCTTCAAGGAAATAGAAACTGATACCAAGAAATTTAATGACATCCCATGCTCATGGATTGGAAGAATAAACATCATCAAAATGAATATTCTCCCCAGAGCCATACACAAAATTAATGTGATGCCCATCAAAGTTCCACCAAGCTTCTTTAAGAAAATAGAACAAAAACTACATTCATTTATCTGGAACCAGAAAACACCTAGAATTGCCAAAACCATCTTGAGGAAAAGAAACAGAAACAGAGACATCTGTTGTTTGAGTTCGGGGCGCCAGTAGGCCGGGGTAGCTTCGCAGTGGTAGACAGAGACTCGAGGACACATGGCTGAGCAGAGAAGCTGTATTTCTTTATTCAGGAGCAACAATTCAAAAAACTAGTCTAATCTAATCACCAGACCATCACCACACCATGTCGTCCTCCATCTTTCTCCTCCGGCGGCAGCCGCAGGAACTCAGGAAGTATGTAGGATAGGGGGCGGGGAGAAGGGAGAAGTGCGAAAGGCAAAGACTAAACCATGATCTCCCAGAGGCGGGGGAGTGAGTCCAAACGAAGATGAAGCATACCAAAAATTCCCCCTTTTCTTTTTAACTAATTGACCATAGTATCAGGACTGTGGGGTGAACAGAAACCTATATCGTACAGGCATTTTTTTTAAAAAAAAGAAATTGGCACAAACATGGAGGAACAAGTAAGTGAGCAATAAGAACCAGTGTGATGCCAAGGGAAGGCCTGAGGGGGGCGTTTTTTTGCCTCTGTGGGCAAGGCTTTAATCAAGTTAAAGGACCTTTCCTGCCTCTGGGGCTTCTCTTGCCTCTGGGGGGCATTACTTGCCTCGATGGGCATTTTTTGCCTCTGTGGGCATTACCTAGCATGGAGGGAGGGTATGGCCTAGAGTCCCAAGGCAGCTGGCTGTAGTCAGTCTTTGAGAAACCCAGAAGCATAAAGGGAAGCTACTGTAGGGTTGTGTACCAGTAAGTCCGATAGAAGTGCCAGTTCAAAGTAGATGTCCACCGAAGAATTGCTGGGGGGGGGGTGAATTGTTGCATGAGGAAGGTCAGCCGTTGGAATTCCACTTTTTTGTAGAGAACTTGACCCTTGCAATTAACTTACTATGAAACAAAACTTGTAGCAGGTTAGAAGTTTACCACAATTGATAACTCTATTACAATTGGAAGCCTTTTTTGGTATGATTTTAAGATTGTTTAAAGTTTAAACAATAAAATGTGGAAAGGTAAACAGAGAACCATGGAAAAAAAAGAAAGCTTCAGGCATGAGAATCATTAGCATAACCATAGTGCTATCTACCCCACCCATATTTGAACACACACATAAACATGGTTTTCATATACACAAGGAGAAAAACTTTTGTTACGAAGACATGTCATTTTAAACACGAATTTAGATCTGTACTGTCTAGTTGTTCAGGGGTGCATTGTCCAGCGGTGGCTTCTTGTGCAACTTCAGCTCCAGGAATTGTAGGTAGCGGTCTCTGCAGGAACCTCTGTGTATTCTAGCTTTTCTGACTTCAGAGCTGAGTTGGGGATCTCAGCCAGGGGGCCCAGTCCCGGCAGGGAGCCCGCGGTCTCCAGGTGGTCCGGGATCTGCCCAGACTTCATACCAGGAGGGCGGGCGGGCCAGCAGTCCAGAAGGCAAGGGCCAAGGTGCCCCGGGGTGGCAGCCAGGATGGGCTGCAGCCCTGACCGCCATGTCTGCTGCCTTGCTCCCAGTGGCTGAGCAGTGTGGAGGGAGCATGCGCCCAATGCCCCGCACCACACGGAGGCAAGCTGGTTCATGTGGGCAGGCGGCGGGCGGAAAGCAGTGCGTAGTCCAGAGAGAAATGTTTCAGAAACAGAAAAACAGTCTCATGAAGAAAGGGCAGAGGCCTTTGGAAACCTCTTCTCAGTCAGAAAAGCAGCCCATAATGGATTCACTTATCTGGGGGTTGCACAGGTTAGGTCCCATGTTGGGCGCCATATGTTGTTTGAGTTTGGGGAACCAGTGGGCTGGGCTAGTTTCGCGGTGGTAGACAGAGACTCGAGAACACACAGCTGAGCAGAGAAGCTGTGTTTCTTTATTCAGGAGCAACAATTCAAAAACTAGTCTAATCTAATCACCACACCATCACCACACCATGTCGTCCTCCATCTTTCTCCTCCGGCGGCAGCCGCAGGAACTCAGGAAGTACATAGGATAGGGGGTGGGGAGAAGGGAGAAGCGCGAAAGGCAAAGACTAAACCACCGGAGGTGGGGGGGTGAGACCAAATCAAGATGAAGCATACCAACAGGTATCACACTCCCAGATCTCAAACTATATTATATTATCATCATCAAAACAGCCTGGTACTGGAACAAAAATAGGCACACAGACCAATGGAATAGAATTGAAAGTCCAGATCTAAACTCCCATACCTATGGACATCTAGTCTTTGATTAGGGGGCCCAAAGTGTTACATGGAAGAAGGAGGCTCTCTACAATAAATGGTGCTGGGAAAACTGGGTTATAACATGCAGAAGAATTAAATTGAACCACCTTATCTCACCAGAAACAAAAATCAACTCCAAATGGATCAAAGACCTGGATGTCAGACTGGAAACTATCAAATACTTAGAGGAAAACATTGGTAAAACACTTTCCCACCTAAACCTCAAGGACATCTTTGATGAAATAAACCCGATTGCAAGGAAGACTAAAGCAGAAACAAACCAATGGGATTACATCAAATTGAAAAGCTTTTGCACAGCCAAAGAAACTGTCATTGGATCCCAGTCACTTTCAAAGCCAGCAACAAGCAGCTCCTGACAGCTTTCAACCTGACGCTGTTGACTGGCTATGGAAGAAGGGCAAACGCTAGAAGAAGAAGAAACTGTCACACACACAAAGAGACCCCTCACAGAATGGGAGAAGATCTTCACGTGCCATACATCAGACAAGAGACTAATCACCAAAATATACAGAGAACTCAGCAAACTTAGCAGCAAAAAAGCAAATGACCCCATCCAAAAATGGGCAGAGGATATGAACAAGACATTCACTACAGAGGAGATACAAAAGGCTAACAAACATGAAAAACTGCTCCAGGTCGCTGATTGTTAGAGAGATGCAAATAAAGACAACACTGAGATACCACCTCACTCCTGGGAGAATGGCATATATCAAAAAGGACAGCAGCAACAAATGTTGGAGAGGCTGTGGGGACAGAGGAACTCTTCTATACTGCTGTTGGGAATATAAACTGGTCCAGCTGCTCTGGAGAGCAGTCTGGAGAACTCTCAAAAGGCTAGACATAGACCTTCCATATGACCCAGTAATTCCTCTCCTGGGGATATACCCCAAGGATTCCATAATGCCCAACCAAAAAGATGTGTGTACATCTATGTTCATAGCAGCACAATTCATAATAGCTAAAACCTGGAAGGAATCCAGGTGCTCAACAGCAGATGAGTGGCTGAGAAAGCTGTGGTACATATACACAATGGAATACTATGCAGCTATTGAGAACAATGAGCCCACCTTCTCTGACACATCTTGGACAGAGCTAGAAGAAATTATGTTAAGTCAGCTAAGTCAGAAAGATAAAGATGAGTATGGGATGTCCCCACTAATCAACAGAAGCTGAGAAAGAAGAACAGAAAGGGAAACCAAAAGCAGGATCTGATTAAATCGAGAGCAGGGCACCAATGTAAAAACCCTGTGGTGAGGGTGGCCACTGGGCTTCCCGGCACGGTGGGGGGTTGGGGGCTGGGGGTGGGTGGTGGGGATGGGACACAGTCTTTTGGTGGTGGGAGTGGTGTTAATGTACAATCCTATTAAAGTGTAAACATATAAACCACCATTTAATTAATAGGAAGAGGCGAAAAAACTGATGATATGTCTAGAACTTCTTAAAACACAGACTGAGTCTTTTTAATACATAGGCTGTCTTTGATATGTTGTCTCTCCCAAAATCCTAGACCAGGGAGAACAGAAGCAACCGGTAGCACAGCTATATACAAGATGCTTGGTATTATGCCCCAAACCCTATCAAAGGGACTTTCCAAAGTTAACCCTATCACCAAATAATGTGACAATAACAATAATTATCCATTGTCTTCTTGAACCCTAAGACAACAGGAACCTTACATTTCCACTATAGAGCCTAAATTTCCCCCAGTCCTGGAACCTTAGGGTGGGGCCCAGTTTTCTGCATGCTGCTCTCAATTCAAATCAAATAATATTGCATCCATGGATCACAACCTAATCAATGCAACAAGTGCCACCCCACTGCAGCATGCTTCACTTCAGACTGTGACCAGAGACTTTAGCCACTAGGTTCCAGATGCCAGCAAAATGCTGACCAGACTTCCCTGGACAGATAACCCCATCAATGTGTACTGGAGCTCCACTTCCTCAGAGCCCCACTGTACTAGGGAAAGAGAGGCAGACTGGGAGTATGGATCGAGCAGTCAACACCCATGTTCAGCGGGGAAGCAATTACAGAAGCCAGACCTTCCACCCTCTGCAACCCACAAGGACCCTGGATCCATGCTCCCAGAGAGATAGAGAATGGGAGGGCTATCAGGGGAGGGGATGGGATATGGAGATCAGGTTATGGGAATTGTGCAGAATTGTACCCCTCTTATTCTATGGTTTTGTTAATGTCTCCTTTCTAAAATAAAAAAAAAGTAAAAAAAAAAAAAAAAGAAATACATGCACAAGGTCTGAGTTAAGTGATTTCATGATTTCACACTCTATTATCAACAATAAAACTTTCTGCTTGTAGTTTCTGCCAATCACCATAATTATCAAAGAAAAGGTGGTGTAAAGGGACAACCAATTAAGTTGAAACCATATTTGCAGGCTGAAGAAAAAAATAAAACAAAGATGGTGTTGTGTGAGACTATTACAAGTCAGACCTCCATATTTGGTGGTCACAAAATACCTGTTTCAGGTATTGTCTCCCTTACAACAGGTTACATGCTCTTTCCAGTTCTTACTATTGTGTTACCTATTTCCCCTTCTTTATTTTAAAATCCATAAATTACTATATTATTAGGAAGTTTTTCCATAAAGGTATTAACATATTTTTGGGACATAACAGGAAGTTGCTGCTTTAAGTTTGCTACCCATGAAGTATTAATCCTAATTAAAAAAAAAAAAAAACTGAGACAAGGAAGTACTTAAATCTTTCACAAATACAAATGAAATTTGGAAATTTCTTCAAGTTATAGTAGGGTGTTGAAATTAACCAAAGTTAAAAACTTCAGGAGGCAAGGCATATTATAACTTAACTTTTGGTAAATGAACAAATATGGCAAATAAAGAGAACTTCAAAAGAAACTAATCTTGTATGACTGATATTTAGGGTCATGAATTTTCCCCCTACACATTCCTCTTCATATTATTTTTATTTTACATTTGTTAAGGTTATTTAACAGTGGACCACTGACAATGACTAATCTAAAGAGGTTCTGTCTTTAAAAGTAAATATACAAATGTAAGGGTGATATGGACAACTGCCTTTTATTTAAGAAGGAAAAATAGACCATAATATAAGAGAAAGTATAGAGAGATAATTAAATAATAAAACTCTCTTAAATTTTCAGGTTTGGTGCTATAATCCTCAGGAAAGATATTCCAATTTAATTGAATCACTAATGCAATCTCTAAAGAAGGTGATCAAGACTAACACCTGTGGTGTTCTTAACTGGGGGAGGGTGTAGCAGGGAGGGGTGAATCATTCTTCCATTGTTTAAAGTATCTTGTTTCTAGTTCCAGAGGGCAGAGAAGGATAGTTGCCTAGAAGCAAGAATAAATCAGCCCCAGGGAGCATTGTCTCTTAAGAGATGCCAGCTTTGAGCTGTAGTTGAGATGAGTTGTTTCAAGTTGCTGAACACCCCCATACAGCAGTAAAAGATATAAGATATCGACACGCTCAGCTGCATCTTGTTAAAAGCTTCCTGCGGGTTGGCAGAATGAAATCTTTATTTAAAATACACAAACTATTGTCAAGGGAAATATGGAAAAGAGAACACAGTAAAAGGGCCAAATGCTTTGCTTAACCCACTTAGAAGCAGCAAAAAGGGAGAAGTGGTCACTTGGTTTTTGCAAGCAACAACAGCAAAAAAAGTGACCAACTCTACCTCATCAACATCTATCTGCTTTTCCCATGGTTTCAACATGCATTATTTCTTTTATTATTAATTATATGGGCTTCTGGGGGAGGGAAAATATATTATTACGAATAGCCAAGAGAGGAAATCATTTTGTCTGCCACTTGGCATTAAGTACAGCAGTATATGTAATGGGTGAGTGATGAAAGGAAACAGCAGCAGCTCTGTGCCCCAGCATCCCTCCTCCCAGTCTGCTTTGACTTGCTCTTGGTAGTCAGAGGCTTTCTAATAGAAAGTTCATGTAAAACCATTATTGAACACTGACAGGAAGGAACTGAGACAGGAGTGAGTGGTATCTATGTGTGCAGAGGGAGAGGGAGGAGGAAAGGGAGGGAGAAAAGGGGAGAACAGAATAAGTTAGTCATCATCTTACACAGACAACACCATAAGGGGCAGGTGCTTTGCATAATTACAAAGAGGGATGCACAGGCACACACACTTGCACACATGGTTTAAATCTTTGGTTTAGAGCCTATCATTTCCAAGAACAGCTTTAAGTGATAATGAATCTCTACACGTGGACTAGTTCAGATGAGTGTCATCAGCAGGATTGAGAAGGTTGACTGGGAGCAGGGGATGGTAATAAATAGATTCAGAAGAAGGGTCAGTTCTGAAGGAGAGTAGACATGAGTAGCAATGAAGCAGGCATGAAAAGAAAAACAAAAAGGTGAAAGGACCTGGGAGAAAATGTCACCTGTATTGATTAAGCTTTATTTCTCTTTGGGAGAAAGTGGTATTTCTGCAATGAGACTATGGAAATATAAGGAAAGTAGCTTTCTCTCTTTCCCTTTTCCTCAGTGCTTAGGGCATATTTAACCAGAATGTACCTATAGTGCTCTTTTATATTATTGCAAGCAGGGTAATTATTTTGACCTTTTTTTCTTCCAAAGAACCAATGTAGGGCTGCTGGTGACTCTTTAGCAAATAATGATATGATTTGTTGCCACAACAGCACGCTCTGATCAGTCATAAATGACATTCATGATAAGTGCTTTCTCCTAGATTCCTTCCATCTGATCCACCCCTTCTTTCCTGCTCCTGACTCCATTTCTAGCTTTGTTGAGGGGTGGGAAGGGGTGGTGGTGGTGGACCTGGGATGGCGGTATGCTGGGCAGCCCTAAGAAGTATCTTTCATTTCTTCAGTCTGTGACACACCTAAGAGGCACTGGCCACTTAACTTTGGTGGACTAAGTAGGCAAGGAAGAAATATCCCTGTTAATGCCTGTGGATGTCCTGCTAATAGAAGTGTTTTACAGCAACTCTTAAGGTTTTCTCCTTATCAACTAGAACCTTACTAGAGTCATAGCTCTCCCTCAAATCCAGCAAGACTGTCAAGCGAACCAAAGGAAAACTACATACAGTTTGAGATGCAGAACACCCCATGCACGTTGTAGCTTCTACTCTCCTCATGCTAAAGTGGGCTCTATGTAAGTGCCTATTGTATTGAAATTCAATCTCTACCTCTTGCATCCCACCCCCCCAACACACTACCTCCAACCCATCCCGCCAGCTTCCATCCAATGAAACCGCTAAAAAAAAAAAAAAAAAAGAAAAGGAACACTTGAAGAAGCCCACCGGGGGTTCCACACCTGGACAAGCTTTCTTGGTTGGTCCCTGCCTGACCTGTCCTCTCCCCGCGCCCACCGCCTTCCCCCGGAGCCCTGCGATCATGCCAAGACCTCCTGGTCTCAGAATCAGTCCTGTCCTCGCCAGGGCAATTCCTGGAGGAGACCAGGTCTCCCCTCCTCCCTCCCTGGTTCGCTTTCCCGAACCGCCGCCGCTGCCGCCACCGCCCCAGCGGCTTTCAGAGCTTCCCGCGCCTCGTCCTCCCTGGCTTCGGCTCCCATCCGCTGGCGCCTGGGCCGCGCTGCTGGCAGCCATCAAGTGGCTCGTTAAGGAAATGCAGGTGAGTGCGTGTGGCTGAGCGGCGGCTGCCTGAGACGTGGGGTGTGTGCGCGCGCGTGTGTGAGTGTGTGTGTGTGTGTCTCTGTGTGTGTGTGCGTGTGTGAGAGAGAGAGAGAGAGAGAGAGAGGCAGGAGCACGAGCCAGCGAACGAAAGCGAGCGAGAGTCACCAGGAATTCGCCGCC
This sequence comes from Erinaceus europaeus, assembly GCF_950295315.1. NCBI lineage: Eukaryota > Metazoa > Chordata > Mammalia > Eulipotyphla > Erinaceidae > Erinaceus > Erinaceus europaeus. The sequence goes on along the minus strand of NC_080171.1, from coordinate 45,231,095 downwards.
TCTGCTGCTCGCCCCGCCGCGCCCTCACCCGCGCCCGCACCGGCGACTAGAGCGCGTGGGGCAGCGCCGCGCCCTGACAGCCGCTCGACGCCTCCTCGCCTTCTCCAGGAGCCGCACACCGGCCTCCCCCGCCCGGCGCTCCCCTCCCAGCCCGAGCCCTCCTGCTGCTGCTGCTGCCGCTCCTCCTCCTCCTCAGCGTCCTCCCCTGGCGCGCGGCGCTGACAGGCAGCTACAGCGGGGCGAGTGCAGGTACTTTGCCTCCAGAATAATTTGCGGGACCCAAGCTAGCTTTTGGAGCGCACCCCCCCCACACACACACACCCCGCCGCACCTCCATTTTCTTCAGTTTCCTTCCCCCTTCCTCTTGGAAAAGAAGATCCCACTTTTGAAACAAACGGAACCTGAAGCACCCTGCCAAAGGCTAAACCCGACGGGCAGCGGTGCATGTGCAGTCCTCTGTTGCAGTTTATTCCGGGCCTGTGTGGAATAGAAAGACGGTTCTTTCTTTGATTGGAAGGCAAGAAAAGAGAAGACCCCTCAGGGTTTCCAAAGGACTGGAGCGGCTGCTTTAGTGAGTAAACTGTGTTTCCGTATTGTCTCTGAAGTAAGACATATGCTGAATGTCCTCCACCCCACCCCCTCCCCCCAACCTATGGACACTTTGTTCGTTTTGCCAGGGAAGAAGTTGACTTATATAACTGAATTAGTCCTTAATTGGGAAGTGGTTCGATAAGCATGCCTCCACCCCTGAGAAAGGGCATAGGCACTTCAGTTTGAAAAACCTTGTGGGAAATCTGATTTTTTAAAATGCTTTTTGTTCATGGAAGCCTGCTTAGTGAAACATTGGTTGATTCTGAGGTTCAAGGATGATTACCCAGAGAAAGCTTGAGAATTCAAGCCTGATTGGTTCACTTGTGTTACCTTCACCATCAACCTAATCCACACCAACTCCCCTCCTTCCTTGACTTCACTTGGCTGCTTGTTTTATCTGTAATTCTGAAGATAACTTGCCCCCGCCAAAAATGGGTCAAGGGAAAGTTGATAAAGATGGTTTGAAAGATCAGTCGAAAACCCTGTTGAGAGGCTTCTTAATGCATTTAGGTAGGTAAGATGTGGAGGAAAATCCTGAAATTAGCCTAGTGTGGAGAACTTGGATGGCATTAATTGGAGAAGGAATGTGACAAAGTGTTTTGGAGTTGGCAGGAGCTGAGACTGTGACTTTGACAAAGCAGGTTATAAACTGTGACAGGGGCTCAGCAGTCAGTGACAGGTTTAAGGTGTCTCCTAGGGCTGAATATCTCTGCATCAGAAACTTTTGTAGGCAGTATTTCTCTTGGGGCTAACATTACCGTGTCAGTAGCTGCAGCATTTCTGTAAAAATAAGTAGGAGTCTTTTCTCTCCCTGTGAAAGGGTTAATGATGTCTAGTTTCCATTGTTGTGTTGTTGTTTTGTTTCTTGATAAGAGCAATAGTCTAACATTAGTCAATGTTTTGTAATATCTAAATAAAACCTTTGTGTTATGTCAGGAAAAATAGAGTTGAGTCAGTTTGTTTTGCACAAGAGAATCAATAACATTTCAGCATTTTTTTCTTTACCACTGCCAAATGGAATGAATATAATTCTTGCATTGTTACATATACAGTAGATACAGTAGGAATTGCAGCTTCAGTAAAATGGGTTATTTTTTAAAGAACATCAGCGTTCTTTTACACAATAGCAGTCAGACTGACTAGTGTAAAATAGTGACTAGAAAAAGTTTGTTTTATCTTATTCTAAAACATTTCCAAAAAAAAAAAATCCTTGGAATTTATAAGCCAGAATGAAAATTAAAAATACTTGTGTCACAGATCATTTTTTCCAACCCAATACCATACTATCAGATAATACCTAACAACTCCCTGATATTAATTTTCAGTGTTGGTAAAATGAAAAAGAACATATTACTTAAATAGGTATATTTGCTCAAATAAGTATATAAAAGTAGCTGTATTCATTTGACTTCAATTTTAAGAGTAAGATAAGCTATACTGGCTTTAAAAAGGAAAGATCTTTAGAGTTGGTATACTTATCCAAAGTCTATTACACTGCTTATCTGGGAACTTAAGTTTTTAGGGTAATAACAAGTTAGTTGATGACATTCTCATAGATCAAAATAATTTGAAAAAAATTGTCAGGTGTTTCTTGTATATATTACTTTGTTCCTATTCTGATGGGTTTTCCTGGACATATTACTGCTCCCAGGTGCCATATCTGGTTTTGACTTTAAGTGAATTTAAATAATTTAAACTAAATTCCTTGGTTGATCAGATTCTGATTATGACCTCTACTCATTTTGACCTTAAATATTTGAGAGAATATCTTACATTTGGAAAAAAAATGACAAAGAAAAGATTGTACTAGTCTTTAGTTTTATGTGTGGTTCAACATATTTTGACATATACTATGTGTCTCATTTCTGCAGTAGAAAAGTCATGGCAGAATTGACACCTCTTTGAATTTATGAAAGGTGAGATTTACAATTAATATGAACTCCAATCTGACACTCTTCTTCCTCTCTTGTAACTAAGACACAGGGATGAGGAAGTTAACCTAAATTAAAACCATTTTTAGTAAAGCTCACACATATTACATTTGATCACTGCCTCTAGATAATAATAGACAAAAAGTACTCAAACCTGGATGGTGTTAATTAAATTATCAGACTTTTTCTTATCTAGCTTTCTGTGTGATACAGAGGTGTTTGCAACTTTTAAGTTGAAAGAAGGAAGTTGCTGGTGTAAGCAGTAATGTGTTTTATTATGCAATTGTTCTTGTTATTCAGATCAGATAATGGCCCTATGAAATACATAAGCAGTCTGCAGGGAATGAATGATTAATTCCTCTAATGTGTTTGCTTACTAGAGGAGTTCTTATTAATAAAGTGCTATATACCTGTATTTGCTTAAAGTTGCAATTGGTGAAATCAAACATACTTTCCTTTAATGTTAATATAGAGTTCATAGGTCTGATATTCTAACTATAAAGTTACATAAAGTAACATAAAGATAATTTTGTAGACTCATGGCCATATTATTAAAGCAACTCATTTAATATGATTATCATTACTAAAGTAAATAATTAGAAAAAAGTAAAAACCTTGCTAGATATTATATTGGAAGACTGAACTATTGTTAAAAATTACTTTGATTTTTGTTTTTTCTTCTATTGAATGGAATGGCATTCTGACTTTCCTATCTGTAACTAGTAAGGTGCAGATGCAATCTTCAAGTGCAGAGATTTTTTTTTAGTGAAGGAAAGTATACATAAAAGCTAAATAAAGACTAGTTATATGAAGGAATTTAGATATACTAAAATTTGAAATAACCACTGATGTAAATTATTTTTGTGTTTAAAGAGTGGCATTGATGTAAGTTTCAGTAGCTCTAACATAAGGTTAATTGCAGGGGGGTATTTTATATGATTTAAAAGGACAACTGCCTTCAAAATTGCCTAATTGAATGCTTTTTAGCAGTATGTTTTTCTGTCTTCTACTTTTAATACAACAAAAACATGTTTTCTGAGATTCCTCTGTTACTTGGAGAAAATACCTTAGTTTCAGTAATGTCCATTAAAATTTAACACCTACACTGATTTCAGTATACTTCAACAGTGCAAGATATGATCATATCAATTTAATATTCTTAAATGAAAAGTTGTGAAAGTTGAATGGATGTGACTTTTTGTGGTTGAATAAAATTTGAACTTTTGTATCTCCTTATATTTCTGTGAAAAATCTTTATGAATATTGTCAGTTCATTGTTAGTCAATCTGTTAAAAATTGGCATCTGTAAATAATAAATTAACTTCTACTGGCACAGTTAAACAAGTAGATATTTACTTTACTTGCATTAATGGTTATATTTCAAACTCTTTAAAATTGTGTTGAAAGAAGAATAAAAGATGAACATTATTAACTAGGTGAGCACTTGTGATGGTTGAATCAAAGGTTTTGAGTTTTCCTCTCATCCTTGTAATTGGCTCTGTGACCCCAGGGAGGTAACTCTCTGTACCTGGGTTTTCTTTCTCAAGCAGACAGAATTGGCCTAAAATTCTATATAATTTCCATTATAAAATCTTGTGAAACCAGCCAGTATCCTTACTGATACGGTTAACAGTAGCATTTAGCAAATTTTCAGATTACACTATCACAGTTTGTGAATCCATACAGGATTTAGAATAGCCATCTACTTAGAAAAAATACTAAGGAAATTGTCCTTAAAACATGTTCGTACTACCAGGACAGTATTGCTATGTGCTTTGAATTTTTTAGGTGGAGACTTTTTTTTTTCAAACTGAAAAAAAAAAGTTTTGTTTTGGAGAAGGTGGAAGATGGATATTGTGGAAGGAAAGGGTCTGTTAAAGTTCCTCTAAACCACTCTTTGCTACTGAAAGACTATAATATGGATTCTTTTGAGTTTCTTTACTCAGTATCAGAAGGTAATAGAAGATAAAAAGTAAATAAATTGCTCTGTGTCCTTTTTGCCCCTCTTCATTTTCCCATCTGTGCTATTTTACAATATGAATGATTTGAATAAACTCAAGTTTCCCTGAGATGCATATTATTGACATCCATATAAGGGACTACTCCTGGACACATTGATTTCAAGTCCTCTATTTTTAATAGGGAAACTAAGGACTTCAAGGATTAGAAAAAACAAAAATGAGATCTATTTCCTAAATTCACAAAGATGATTGAAATCACAGAGCAGCCATATGTAAGATGCCACTTGATAAGTAAATATAAATTTATAATAACTTATATACTTGTTCCCAAATCATCAGTACAGTAATTCCACTGATGATGTAGGATAGTATGCATTTCATCTAAAATATTTTATAATAACTAAACTTCTAATTATGAAAAATGAATTTAGAGAAAGAATAAATAAATACTATGCTCATCGTAAGGGCCTGTTTTTCCTATAGAAAACCAAGAATTTGTTTCTAGATACAATTCTTGTTATATAATTGGTGGAATTAAAAAAAAACTAAGAAAGTATGTTCAGACCTTTATTTTTTTACATAAATATATTGTGCTGGCTAGTGGATTTTTATTTATATAAAATGCTTTATATTTTAGATCATTGCAGATTATTTGAACATGCTATATTTAAATTTTATTTCAGAATACAAGCTATATCTGACTAGGGTTTTATTTTGTTTTCTTTTCTATGTTTATATTCACATGTGTATTTAAACATATATTTGCAAGATGTAATTTTGTGAAAAATTGTATGTAAAAATTTTAGAAGTATCCCTATAATCATTAAACTATGTATTTAAGAGGGTAATATATCAAACTCCTCTTAATTAGTCTTTTCAAGATATTGCATCAATATATCAATAAATACCTCTCCTTTTATAAATCTATATATATATTTAAAACATACATAAAATATAATTATTCCTAAGGTAAGATGTATCAGAGAACATAGTTTTTCTTTTATACCTGTTTTTATACACCTCACTGCCATACTAACATTAACTGATGAATATGTGAACATATTCACATTTGGTTTTAGTATTATTTAAAAGTAGAAATCTTGAATATAAGATTAAATTAAATGAATGTGATTTACTGGATGTTTTGTAGGATCCATTGTATACATAATGTTGTCGGCTAACTTTGCAAGAGAACAAAGAAATTATTATCCTTAAACACAGAATTAGCAAAATGTTAAAAAAATATATTTTAAGTACACCTATGTTTAAATAATCAGCTAGATAAGTCTATGAATCTATGCATCCATTCATCTTGTTTCAACCACTGTTACTATGATTTGTACCTTTCAAATATTATTCAAAGTTGTACTTTTCAGCTGTAAGAACAAAGCTAAGAAAGCATTGTTTGCACCTATTCCTTTTTAGTACTAACCCATTACAAATATGATACAGGATTTTTATATTGGGATATACACCTACTCTGTTGGGGGAAATGATCCTGGGGAGATGATCCTGTGCCCTAGAATACAGCCTTCTTCCAAGTCCAGAAAAATTTAATTTAGAACACAAAACCAGAAGAAGAGCAATAGAATATTTTCTGTCTATATTAACTAGTCTGGGCCCCATGTACAAAAACTTTGTTTAGGCAGTAGAAAGAGTACTGCCATAATCTAATACACTTCAGATATTGTTCCAGTAAAGTGACCTAGAATAATAGATGGCAAATTCTGTATAGAGTAGGATAAAGGATGGAAGTAGAAAGGAAAAAGAAAGGGGAGACTTATAAATTACCTTAAAATTTGCACTTTCTATTTTTATCCTTTTTATTATACTTTTTATTCTTTCATAAATTAGTTTCAAAATAAAAAGTGTGACTTTTCACCTTAGGGTAAGCTGTATCAGTACATAGCTAACACTATTGTTTCTCATTCTCAACTTTACTGTTGATTTCATGTATCCATATGGAATCACTGAAAAGGTCAGTTTGTCAGTTATGGTCTGTATGAGTTTCTCTTACTTTGCCACAGGACAGGACAAAAATGAGTTCTTTAAAGCTACCTTGTATATCATTCCTTTAATTTGTACTCTTTTCTAATAAAAATCATTGAGACAGACTTACTAATCAGAATTGTACTATATGTACCACTTACATCTTCTAACATTAGATTTTCAGATATCTTCTTAGGCTTCTTGCCTGGCAATACTGAATAAAGCACTCATAAACTACCAGTATATACTAGGTAATTATTATAACATTTCATTACCCATATTGTGACTATTTCTTTTTCTTTTCTTTAATTTTTTTTTTTTTTTTTTTTGCTATAGCACTGATCAGCTTGGCCTTTCTTATGGTGGCATCGGGACTAACCTGGGACCTGGGAGCCTCAGGCATGAGAGTCTGTTTGCATAACCATTATGCTATCTCTCCTACCATATTCCATATTCTTATAAAATATTTATCCATTATAAAAAATGATTCAGAATGGAGAAATACCACTAATGATTCTCTCCTTTAAATCAACAGAAACATTTCCAACTATTGGGTTGTCAGAAAAGTCATGACACGTTTTTGCATAGAAAAACAGAAGTGTCATGACTTTTCCAAAAATGCAATACAAGCTTTTCTTTATTATTTTCCCCTTCACATTTATAATCATCCTGAATAGGAGTGGGGGCGAGACTTGCAGCACTGCTTCACTTATGAAGCTCCCCACCCCCAGCAGGTGGGGACCAGGGTCTTGAACCATGGTCCTTGAGCTTTGTAGCACACCACTCAACCAGGTGTGCCACTCCCTGCCACCTAATGCTAATTTTTTATCTACCTAACTGCAAAGTTCTAGAGAGTCAGCAAGACATATTACCATGCCATCTTTATATCTGCAGAATATGGAAAATTCAAATTTCCTGATCAGAATTTATGTCCTATATACCGATAGATGACAATATGTACCTGCCCTTTTTGTTTGCCAATCCTCAGATTATAAGTTACAGTCAAGAAAGTCAAGGATAGTGATGTTATTTTAACTGCCAAAAAAAAAAAAAAAAAAAAGAAAAAAACATTATAGGCATACTCTGTATTCTGCTCTGTCAGAAACTAGAACAAAAATTCTTACTTGATATGTCAGGTATTTTCATAAGGGGACTTCTGATACATTCATCTTTCCCTTTTTATTATTTGGTTCAAATTTATTTTTTTTAGAAATTTAATGGTTGTGTGTCTTGGTCATAAAAATAATCCTAAACTCACATCTATATAGAAAAAATTGGAAATTTTGTCCCTTGAGTTTTTCCTCATAATGTCCACTAAAAATCCTTGTCAAATATGTACTGATGTTGTTTACCCATTAAGTGAAACTCAACAGGAACATTTTAAAAACCAAGACTAACCCTTTTCTACTTTTGACACTTAAACTAACAACAAAGAAACGTGTGTCTATATTTTAATGCTGGACTATATCATGTTAGGAACATATTCTCCCTTTGCAATGATATCTGTTGTATTATATAGTATAATATACTCAGTTAGCTATTTAAAAATATTTATTTTGTCACTGGTTTATTGTTCTCTGTTCCTGCATGACAAATATACTTCTCCTGGTAACCTTCTTTTTTCTTTTATACTAAAGAAGTTGAAAGGGAAGGTAAGATAGAGAAAAAGAGAGGGGCTGGGTGGTAGCGCAGCTGTTTGAGTGACATGTTACAATGCACAACCACCCCGGTTCAAGCCCCCAGTCCCCATCTGCAGGGGGAAAGCTTCACAAGTGGTAAAGCAGTGATGTAGGTGTTTCTCTCCCTATGACCCCCATCCCTCTTAATTTCTGGCTGTCTCTATCCAATAAATAAAGATAATTTAAAAAGTCTGCATGAAAAGAAAAAATTTCTTAAAGAGAGACAGTAATAACTATCTGTTGCCTTCTTAAACCCTAAAACAGCAGGAACCTCCTGCTTCCTCTATAGAGCCTCTTATTCCCCCAGTCCTGGAACCTCTAGGGGCTCACTTTCCTGCATGCTTCTCTCAATTCATACCAAATTATATTGCATCTGCTGATCCCAGCTAATCTAATCAATGAAACGAGTACCACCTCAGCATGCTTCACTTCAGACTGTATTTAGAGACCTCAGGCATGAATGTCAACCCTTCAGCCTCATTACTTGGGTGAGACCTTTCTTTTCATAGGATTCTATAGTTCCATTCCAGGAGGTTCACTTCCTAACAAAGTCCCAAAACCTAGATATAGACCAGGTCCTTCTGATAGAGCATATTTTCACATGTATCCATAAATTAGGGCAAAATATATACCTGAAAGCAAAAGTACGTAACAGTCTGTAGTGAGTCAGTATAAAGTTCCTCATGAAATAATGTCTTCTTAGACTTAGATATCTTCCTCACCTACTTCCTATTACACTTCTCTCATTCACTCCAAATCTAACGTTACCAAAGCAAGGACTGCAAAGGCTGAGGACAAGAGACTGGCATACATTAATGATGACTCTTTAGTCACTATCAGGCCACCCCATCAGCTGAGGGCCTAGTCAGGGAGTCCTGAGATTCCCAGACAGACAAGATGGGCCTAGACCTTGAATAAATCCCACTCTCTATTGTTACCTGGTCATCACTATCAGGAACAACACAGTAGACCCCTGTGTGGGCCCCCTAGGACCTTGCCCTCAACATGGATCAACAATGGTAGAATGTTCCATCCTCGAAGGGAGGCTGAACAACATACTCTATGTTCCACCTGAGGAAGATGGGTCCTGATATGGGGCAGGTTGGAACATTCCTACTCATGACCACACAATGTGAGCTCAGATCTACAGGGATGCAGAGGTCACGTAGGCTCCTAAGATGAATATGGGCCCCAAATCACATCAAATAGATGGGTTTTACAGTCAACAATATTTATACTCCTTTCTGATATTTGGGAGCTACTCTCTTCCCTAATCCAGATTTCTGGATTTTTTTTTTCCAGCCATGACATCATCTCCCCAGACAATAACTTGGATCCACCTGCATATCAGATTTCAGGCTTAGGGGAAGAAAAAAAGAAACAGCATTAATTGCTTCACTACTGAAAAGTTTCCTTCTGCAGGTGGGGACGGGCTTGAACTGTAGTCTCTGAGTATACACACCTGTGCCTAACCAGGTGTGCCACTGCCTAGCCCCTGAATTAGTTTTTAATTAATACCTATCTGTAGTATTTGTTTCAATGGATCATTGTAAGTATATAAGGATGTCTTGTTTCTTCTTCTATGATGTCTTGGTATTATTTACACTATGTGCCACATTAATTTTATTTTATTGAATAGTAAGTTTTTACTGATATGTTGACCCTTATTCTCAAATTTCACTGTGACTTATTTGAAGCTTAAAATAGGTTGAGGAATCATTAATTACAATAGAAAATATGAAAAATTATTATATCTACATTGACCCATCTAAGGAAAAGGTTAACTGAAATAATCCTTCTACTATTTGTGAAGTGTTTGATGCAGAATATCCTAGTGTCCTAAATTTAAGATGACAGGTAGAGTATATTGGAAGTTTTATAAAATTATTATAAATGCTATAGATACTTAAAACATTAAACAAGAGTGTTGCATTTCTCAACTTATTTTGCTTTAATCAGTACTTATGTCTTAGATACATTGCCAGGTATATTTTAAATTAGTACTAAAAATACCAAAATATATGGGCAGCTTCACTTTTCCACATCTTGAGGAGGTACATATATCACAATGGAAAATTAAATTTGTTGCATAATGCATATTTTAATAGATTCAAACCTCTTTCTTTCAGCTATGAAAGCTATATAAACACTTTGTGAAAAGTGCTTTCTCTAGATCTTCCCTAAGATGTTATGGCCAGTTGCTAAGAAAGTTGAATAAATTTTCAGTTGCACACAATAGGTGAAAAATAAAAATGTTCTAACCTGGACAGTGTTATAATGCAAACTTGCTCATTGGACACCTATGAGTTAATTGATAAACTATATTTTTTAAGTTTTATTTTTTATTTATTTTCCTATTTTGAAATGACAGTAAATTGAGAATGGAGGGGGAAATAGAGGGAAAAAAGATATCTGCAGTATTACTTCACTGCTTGAAAAATTTCCCCTGCAGGTAGAGACCAGTGACTTGAGCCTAGATTCTTGCTCATGGTTATATGTGTGCTCAGCTGGGTGCCACTATCAGATCCCTAAACTACCTGTTATGAGTCAAATTTTGATCATCTATCACTAGAAAACTTATAGGAGTAGTAGTTGTGGAAAATGAAATACAAAGTGGAGGTCTGGGGGATGGCACACCCAAGTATAATGTATTGGTTACCATGTGCTAGGACCCAGTTTCAAGCTCCCTGTCCCCACCTGCAGCAGAGAAACTTCAAGACTGGTGAAGCAGTGCCACAGGCACACCCCAACTCCAACATCTGTCCCACTCCCCTTCCAGAGAGAGAGAGAGAGAGGAAGAAAGAAAGGAAGAGAGAAAGAAAGAGAGAAAAAAAAAAGTGGCCACCAATAATATTGGTAGAATTGTGTAGGTATATAACCCCCACTCTAATCCTGGTAGAAAACAAGCAAATAAAAAAGGAAAATAAATACATAAATATTAAGATGTTATGTACTTCATAGTGGTGGTGATTAGCAATATTATATTATGTATTTGAAAGCTGCTAAAGATATTAAAAATTCTTATAATAAAGAAAATTTGGGGGGGGGGGCAGCTGATGGCACGCCCAGTTGAATGCACATATTACCATGTTCCAGGACCCAGATTCAAGTCCCCATCCCCCATCTGTAGTGGGGATTCATGAGTTGAGGGTCAGTGTTGCAGGTGTCTCTCTCTTTTTTAAAAATATTTTTTTATTATTTATTTCCCCTTTTGTTGCCGTTGTTGTTTTTATTGTTGTTGTTGTAGTTGTTGTTGATGCCGTTGTTGGGTAGGACAGAGAGAGAAATGGAGGAGGGGGAGAGAAAGACAAACACCTGCAGACCTGCTTCACTACCTGTGAAGTGATTTCCCTGCAGGTGGGGAGCCAGGGCTCAAACTGGGATTCTTATGCCAGTCCTTGTGTTTTACACCACCTGTGCTTAACCTGCTAAGCTACCACCTGACCCTCATCTCTCTCTCCCTTTCTATCTCCTCTCCCCATGTCAATTTCTCTCTGTCCTATCAAATCAATGAAATAAATGGTAAAAATGGCTAGTAGTAGTATTCTATGTGATTAATGTTACTAATGTTTAATGTGTTGATTTCTCAATATTTTAAAAGATATAATTTAATTTTTATATCATTTAGGCCTTGTTAAAGAGTGAAAAACAAAGAAGCTCTTAGCATTGTCAATAGTTTTATTTGTTTATTTTCAATGTATTAGGAACAAATATAGAATAAAATGTTTTTAGAGTGGTATCCTATTTTTTCTTGAAGTGCAATGTGTATATATATATATGCATATATACATATTAATGTTTATACAGTTTAACTAGTGGAATACATTTGAGATTAGATTTCGAGGGCAAATAGATGAATAGATAGAGGTAATTAGAATTATTAAAATGTGTAGCTTTAAGAGAGTAAAGATTATTTGTTAAAGTAGGTTGTCTTAATTTGTGCCAGCATTCACATTTGGCTATTGGGGCCTTGCCATAGAAGATATAATATACTACCAGGTCCATTTTCATTTTTCATCAGATTTTTCCCTGACCATAAGTTTCCCTCAGAGCCTTTTCAAATTTTCATAGTTCATTTCAGTAGTTAGAATAAAAGTAGTACAGACAGACTGCCTTATGAACAACAGGAAAATATTTTTCATAATTATTGAGTTTGAGGAATCAAAAAATCAAGGTACTGGCATATTTGGTATCTAATAAAAGCCCATTTCTTAATTTTGTACTGTGTTCTAACATGGTGGAAAGTGCAACACAGCTTTCTGTCTTGATAAAAATGCTGATAATCATGCTTGATGAGCCTGCACTTGTGAACCAGTAGCTCCCTAAAAAGATCCACAACCAAATACCATCTCATGGGGGAATTTGTTTCAATGTACACAATTTGGACAATCATACTCAATACATAGCATCAATCTTACCTAGATGACTGGTTCTTGTCTTCCTACCTGTACTTAAGCTCCTCTAGGCTTTTACCTGTCACCAAATAATTTCTTTCCAACAACTAAATCTGATCATGTTAAGACATTATTACATTACTCCTAATTACTGCATGATAAATTTTGAAAAAATCTTGTAACATAAAAATGATCTTCAATTTTTAACTTCCAAACTACATTTTCATTATGTGTTTGCCTTCCCCTGGGATGTTAATGGAGCTTAAATAAAGACATAAATGCATCTTAAAGCTAAAATTCAAACATTAAAGTTGTTAGTGATGAAAATGATAACTTTAATTTACATTACCCTGTTTAAAAGATTGTATTAAATATTGCAATATATATATATATATATATATATATATATATGTCCTTCATACACTAATTGAAAATATGATTTCTGGAGTATCACAAATATTCCTCCTGATGGTGTGTGTGTGTGTGTGTGTGTGTGTGTAACCAACTTTAGAGGGACCTCTTTCTTTTTGTGGCTTTTCTCAAGAAGAACCACTTACAATATTACATCTCCAAAACAAATTGATCAGTCTTGTTGCTTCCTAGCAGCAGCTAGTGTCTGCCATACAGAATAATGATCTCTAGCAAAATGTTATATTGTGTTTCCCTGACAACTCCGAAGTGGTCAGCCTCCTTTGACTTACAGTTCTGGAACTGTATGGGTTTCTTACTACATCCCAGCCCCCATAGACATAGGACTTGCTGCTCACAGCCTGGCTGAGCTCCAAGTCTTTGTTTCTAGGCATGCTACTGTAACATCTGTTGAGTATGGCATGTATGGTGTTACTCTCCTCATTCTTAAGAATATGGGTACACATTCCAGGGTTGTAGCGTGCATTATATAACATGAGATCTATATTGGAGAAACTGTTGCTAATAAATAAGGGGAGAAGTATATGGTGTTTTTTTTTGGGGGGGGATAGTGGTTTGGTACAACGTGAGACATAGCAATGCTTAACTTGGAGAAATATGTAGCTATACCCTTCTATAGCAGTCCTATAAATTGACATTTCCTCAATAAAGTGTTATTGACGTGAGAATAAAATGTATTAAAATGTTATAGAAACAAAAATATGCTTGATAGTATATTTCTGAGGAAAATGAAAATTAGGAAAGAACTTTCAAGTAGTTTTAAATCTACCTTATTTTACTTCTAAACAGGGATTTAAAGCATATATTATAAAAAGGGGTGAGATATTATTGTACTAGAATGTACAGTCTAGTATTTATACTTTTTGAGTTCTTGAAATATTACATTAATTAAATTAATTTTTTTTGCTAATTAAAGAGAGTGGGAAAGGGAAAATACCAGAGCATCACTCTGCCATGTTATGCTGGGGATTAAACTCAGGACTTCATACAATGAATGCTTTTATGTACTCCAGTACTTTGTGTGCTGCTAAAATATTTTCTATTAAAACATATTTGTAAATCATATGTGTAGATATATGAAATGTCTCTCAAGAATGTTGTGTATTTGATGACATACAATGATTTTCTGTTTCATTTACAAGAAAATGTAATTTTTCCAGTGAAATTGTTTATATAGTGATTTTAATTTTATAATTTTATAACCTTTTATGATTTTATACATGTTAACCCATATTTTAAGTAGGTAAGTGTATATAAGAATAAAAATATATAGTCGAGAGTTGGGCGGTAGCGCAGCAGGTTAAGCGTATGTGACGCAAAGCGCAAGAACCTGTGTAAGAATCCTGATTCCAGCCCTGGGATCCCCACCTGCAGGGTAGTCACTTACAAGCGATGAAGCAGGTCTGCAGGTGCCTATCTTTCTCTCCTCTCTGTCTTTCCCTCTTCTCTCCATTTCTCTCTCTCCTATCCAATAATGAAGACAGACAACAATAACTACAACAATAAAACAATGGCAACAAAAAGGGAATAAATAAATATTAAAAAGTATATATAGTAACTACTTCTATCTTGCACTACTATCTAAAGAACCTTTAACATGAAGAAATTTGTTTTCTTGTATCAGCAACTAAAACTAATAGTTATTGAGCCAGAAAAACAATATTTTGGGTGAAAGCTTCACAAAACATTTTTTTTTCTTTCTAGTAGTCCTTCATTGGGGAAATGTTAATTGACAAGGTTACTGATATCACAAGGCTATATTTCCACATTTTCCTGCGATAGGTATCAGTACATTTCACCTTACACCTAACCATAATTTTGTGCTGGAGGGAGTTAGGTCTTATACTGCCTCTTTTTTTTAAAGTGGTATTTAATTTATAAATTCTTATAGGTGTGTTTAGGATTAAGTAACTTAACATCCACATGATTGTTTTAATAGTTTGGAAAATTGTAAAATATTCATGAACAATTTTTGTGAAACTATTCTCCTTTATTTTCATTTTAGAATAGATAGTTTAGATGTTTTTAATTTATATTGCATTTTGGTCTAGCAATAAAAAAATCAAGTCCAAAACATTTTATTTTATTAATGTGTTGAGATCCTATGCTATCCAATGCCATATAGTTTCTTAAAAGTAAATGTGGAGTTATAACTCAGGTAATTTAACCCACAATCCAGACTTCTGTGTAATAAAAGATGTGTCTAGTAGCTCAAGAGGTAACACAGTGGATAAAGTATTGGATTATCAAGCATGAGATCCTGAGTTCATTTCCCAGTATCACAAATACCAGAGTGATACAATGATGCTTTCAATTCACTCTCTATCTTATGTCCTCTCTCTCTCTCTCTCTCTCTCTCTCATATATGCATACATATATATATAATTTATATATATATATAAATTTTAACTAGAAAAAGTAATGTCAGGACTTTTTTGTAATACTGATTTATTTTCTGTAGATAATTTTCAAAACTAATGGTTAACATTTTAAATAAAGTTGTAAAGTGGTGTACTATGTGTTCATTTTCCTTCAATGCTATTTTATAGTTTCTTCTTCTCCTCCTCTTCCTTTATTCTTATGATGATACAATGTGTGTTAAATCCAAGCAGTAATCATGGGAGGAGTGATAGTTCACTTTTTTATTTATAAAAATGGAAATATTGACATGACTATAGGATAAGAGTGGTACAATTCCACACAGTTCCCACCACCAGAACTCTATATCCCATCCCTCCCTTGAAAGCTTTTCTATTCTTTATCCCTCTGAGAGTATGAACCCAGGATCATTATGGGGAGCAGTAGGTGGAAGGTCTGGCTTCTGTAATTGCCTCCCTGCTGAACATGGGTGTTGGCAGTTTGATCCATAGTCCCAGCCTGTCTCTCTTTTCCCTAGTGAGTCAGTTCTTTTACGAAGATACCTCTATTGAATTAAGTAAAAAATATACAATTCTTAAGTAAAACGTACATGCAGTGTCAAAAATGAAGTTGAAGAGTGACAACAAAAACAAAGTTGATATTTTTAGTTATAACCACGTCTATTCATATTTTGAAAAAATAATGATTATAGAAAACTAGTTTGCTGAAGCAGAGATGGGGGAAGAAGAAAGGAGCTTCTTATTTACACATGGGCCAGGAACTCAGATCTTCTGGTAACTCTGGCTCCAAACAAAGGGACAGAACAAGCTTATATAGGGGTGCAGGCTTGAGAGCAAAATTTGTCATTACAGAAGCAGAGGATGCAAGGTTAAGGGGTAGGACTTGTATCCAAAAAAAAAAAAAAGAAAACTGGTTTGCTGTTGAATCCATCTGCAGTATATTTGACAGTCTATTTTATTTCCTGGTGAATCTTTTTTTGATATTTTTATTAGTGATTTAATAATGATTAATATGATTGTAGAATAAGAGGAATACAATTCCATAGGATTCCAACCACCAGAGTTGCCTATCTCATGTCCTCCATTGAAAGCTTCCCTATTCTTTATTTCTCTGGGGTATGAAACCAAAATTTCTCATAGAGTGCAGAAGGTGGAAGGTCTGGCTTCTGTAATTGCTTCTCCTCTGAACATGAACTTGGCAGGTCCATTCATACTTCCAGCCTCTCTCTGTCTTTCCTTAGTGGGATAGGGCTCTGGGGAGGTCAGATTCCAGGATACATTGGTGAGGTTTTGCTGGTAGATATGGTGAAGGCAGCAGTTGCCTATATCTCATGTCACATCCAATTATCAGAATGCATTAGCCTTCATGATTTTCCTGGGAATATTTTTATGAAGATTTTTAGGAAATAATAAAATAAAAATTTAGAAGACCCACTAGGAGAAAAAAAAGTTCAGTGGAGATCATGCTATATTCTTAAACAGCACTCTGGAATTATCTGGGCAAAATCATAAAATGATTTTTGCTGACATTCTAGTTGTAAATAATGCAAGAATAAACACTTTAACAATAATTTCAATTAGTTCTGAGGTACTTTAACCTTTTAATTATAGCCTATATTTCTTTTTCTTTTTTTTTTTTTCTCCTCCAGGGTTATTGCTGGGCTCGGTGCCTGCACCATGAATCCACCGCTCCTGGAGGCCATTTCCCCCCCCTTTTGTTGCCCTTGTTGTAGCTTCGTTGTGGTTATTATTATTGCCCTTGTTGATGCAATTCGTTGTTGGATAGGATAGAGAGAAATGGAGAGAGGAGGGGAAGACAGAGAAGGGGAGAGAAAGATAGACACCTGCAGACCTGCTTCACTGCCTGTGAAGCAATTCCCCTGCAGGTGGGGAGCCAGGGGCTCAAACTGGGATCCTTACACTGGTCCCTGCGCTTTGCGCCACATGCGCTTAACCCACTGCGCCACCGCCCGACAATATATAGCCTATATTTCTAAATCTGAAACTTCTTGTGTAAGTCATTGAAATATTTGTTTACCATTGCAATTACATTATAGAACTGGCTGTTGAAGAGTAGGATACTTTAATTAAGGATATTTTCTAATCGAAAATGAGCTGTTGTAACTCCTTAAATGTTTAAAATCATGCATTATTTTAAAAGGGACATTAAATAACATCAATTTTATTTTTTAACTTTTTTCATTAGACTCACATAATGTCAACTTTTCTTCATGGAATCAGATGTTGAATCATAGATTAGAGTAGTAGATTCATTTGAAGAATAAAACCCTGGTAATGCTTAATGTATATTTTTACAAAAATATACAAAGATTAATTAGTTGTAAACTTGCTTTGGAAAACAGGTAACTCAAATAAGATACTAACTTATTATAGAGTATATATAAATTATGTAACATGTTTATGCTAAAATTCATTTTTTAAGAGGTTTTTAAAATTTTTTTTATTTAAGAAAGGATAAATTAACAAAACCATAGGGTAGGAGGGGTACAACTCCACACAATTCCCACCACCCAATCTCCATATACCATCCCCTCCAATGATAGCTATCCCTCTGGGAGCATGGAGCCAGAGTCATTGTGGGTTGCAGAAGGTGGAAGGTCTGGCTTCTGTAATTGCTTCCCCGCTGGACTAGGCGTTGATTGGTCGGTCCATACTCCCAGTCTGCCTCTCTCTTTCCCTATTAGGATGGGTCTCTGGGGAAGCAGAACTCCAGGACATATTGGTGGGGTCTTCAGTCCAGTGAAGCCTGGCGGGCATCCTGATATCTGGAACCTGGTGGCTGAAAAGAGAGTTACCATAAGAAGCCAAACAAATTGTTGAGCAATCATGGACCCAAAGCTTAAAATAGTGGAGAGGAAGTGTTAGGGAGGTACTCACTGCAAACTCTAGTGTACTTCTACGTTCAGGTATATATTTTGCAGTACTTTATGGATACGTGTAAACATATGCTCTCTCTCACAGAAAGTGGTGTATATCTAGGTTTTGGGACTTTGTTAGAAAGTGAACCACCTGAGATGGAATTAGAGTATACTATGAAAGGAAAGGTCTCACCTGAGTAATGAAGATGAAGGGTTGTCATTCCACATGTGAAGTCTCTGGACACAGTCTGAAGTGAAGCATGTTGAGGTGGCAATCGTTGCATTGATTAGGTTGCGATCGGCAGATGCAATATTATTTGATAGGGATTGGGAGAGGCATACAGGAAAGTGGGCCCTATCCTAGGGTTCCAGGACTGGGGGAAGTAGACGCTCTATAGTGGAGATGTGAGGTTCCTGCTCTCTTAGGGTTCCAAAAGACAATCGATAGTTGATGTTATCATCACATTATTTGGTAATTGGGTTAACTTTGAAAAGTCCTTTTGTGAGGGTTTGCTGTACTGTACCCAGTATCTTGTATATAGCTGTGCTATTGGTTGCTTCTGATCCACTTGGTCTAGGCTTTTGAGAGAGTCCACATATCAAATACACAGCCTATATATTAAAAAGACAGTCTGTGTTTTAAAATACTTGGAGACATACAATTAATTTTCCACCTCTCATATTAATTAACTAGTGATTTATATGACTACATTTTACTAGGAGTGTACATAAACACAATTCCCACCAACAAAAGACTGGGACCCATCCCTCCCACCCACTCCCACACCCCACTGGCCCAGGAAGCTGCATGTCTACCCCTCACCACAGGGTTTTTACTTTGGTGCCCTACTTACAATTTGGTCAGGTCCTGCTTTTAGTTTGCCTTTCAGATCTTCTTACTCAACTTCTGTTGATGAGTGGGATCATCCCATACTCATCTTTATCTTTCTGACTTAGCTCACTTAACATAATTCCTTATAGCTCTGTCCAAGATGGGTCAGAGAAGGTGGGTTCATTGTTCTTGATAGCTGCATAGTATTCCATTGAGTATATATACCACAGCTTTCTCAGCCACTCATCTGTTGTTGGGCACCTGGGTTGCTTCCACATTTTAGCTATTATGAATTGTGCTGCTATGAACATAGGAGTACACACCTCTTTTTGGTTGTGTGTTCTGGAGTCCTTGGGGTATAATCCCAGGAGATGAATTACTGGATCAAATGGAAGGTCCATGTCTAGGATTCTGAGAGTTTTCCAGACTGCTCTCCAAAGAGGCTGGACCAATTTACATTCCCACCACCAGTGTAGAATGGTTCCTCTGTCCCCACAGCCTCTCCAGCATTAGTTGCTGTTGTACATTTTGATGTATGCCATTCTTACAGGAGTGAGGTGGTATCTTAGTGTTGTCTTAATTTGCATTTCTCTGACAATCAGTGACCTAGAGCAGTTTTTCATATGTTTGTTAGCCTTTGGATCTCCTCCATAGTGAATGTTTTGTTCATATCCTCTGCCCATTTTTGGATGGGGTCATTTGCTTTTTTGGTGCTAAGTTTGCTGAGCTCTTTATATATTTTGGTGATTAGTTTCTTGTCTGATGTATGGCATGTGAAGATCTTCTCCTGTTCTGTGAGGGGTCTCTTTGTTTAATAGTTTCTTTGGATGTGCAGAAGCCTTTCAATTTGATATAGTCCCATTTGTTTGTTTCTGCTTTAGTCTTCCTTGCAGTTGGGTTTGTTTCATCAAAGATGTCCTTGCAGTATAGGTGGGAAACTATTTTACCAATGTTTTCCTCTAAGTATTTGATTGTTTCTGGTCTGACATCTAGGTCTTTGATCCATTTGGAGTTGATTTTTGTTTCTGGTGAGATAAAGTGGTTCAATTTCATTCTTCTGCATGTTACAACCCAGTTTTCCCAACACCATTTATTGAAGAGAGCCTCCTTCTTCCATTTAATCCTTTGGGCCCCCTTATCAAAGATTCGATGCCCATAGCTGTTGGGATTTACTTCTGGGCTTTCAATTCTGTTCCACTGGTCTGTGTGCCTATCTTTGTTCCAGTACCATGCTGTTTTGATGATGATGGCTTTATAATATAGTTTAAGGTCTAGGGGTGTGATGTTGATGCCTCCATTTCTGTTTCTTTTCCTCAAGATGGTTTTGGCAATTCTAGGTGTTTTCAGGTTCCAGATAAATGATTGTAGTGTTTGTTCTATTCTCTTAAAGAAGCTTGGTGGAACTTTGATGGGTATTGCATTCAAATTGTATATGGCTCTGGGGAGAATATTCATTTTGATGATATTTATTCTTCCAATCCATGAGCATGGGATATCTTTCCATTTCTTGGTATCAGTTTCTATTTCTTTGAGTAGCGCCTCATAGTTTCAGTATACAAGTTTTTCACTTCGTTGGTCAACTTTATTCCTAGGTATTTGATTGATTTTGCTGAAACAGTAAAGGGGAGTGATTTCTGGATGTCTTCTTCAGATTTAGTGTTTTCATAAAGAAATGCCACTGATTTTTGTACATTGATTTTGTAGCCTGATACCTTGCTAAATTGCCTAATAACTTCCAGTAGTTTTCTGCTGGATTCTTTAGGTCTTTCTATGTATACTATCATATCATCTGCAAATAGTGAGAGGTTGACTTCTTCCCTTCCAATCTGTATTCTTTTGATTTCTTTCTCTTGCCTGATTGCTATGGCAAGAACTTCTAATACTATGTTGAAGAGTAATTGTGACAGTGGGCAGCCCTGTCTAGTCCCTGATCTGAGGGGGAATGCTTTCAGCTTCTCTCCATTGAGTATGATGTTGGCTGTAGGTTTGCTATATATAGACTCCACTATCTTGAGGAATTTCCCATCTGTTCCCATTTTTTGTAGGGTTTTGAGCATGAATGGGTATTGGATTTTGTCAAAGGCTTTATCTGCATCTATTCAGATAATCAGGTGGTTTTTGGCTTTGCTTTTATTGATGTGGTGAATGCCATTGATAGACTTATGGAGGTTCAACCAGCCTTGCCTTCCTGGGATGAATCCCACTTGGTCCTGATGAACAATCTTTTGATATGTTGCTATATCCCGTTGGCCAAGATCTTGTTAAATGTTTTGGCATCTATGTTCATAAGAGATATTGGTCCGTAATTTTCCTTTTTTGTTCTGTCCCTATCAGCTTTTGGTATCAGGGTGATGTTGGCTTCATAGAAGGTGGAAGGGAGTATTCCTGTTTCTTCGATCTTATGGAAAGCTTAAGAAGTATGGGTACTAACTGTTTCCTGAAAGTTTTGTAGAATTTGTTTGTGAAGCCATTTGGTCCAGGACTTTTGGGTTGGGGAGATTCTTAATAAATGTTTCAATTTCTTTGTCTGTGATTGGTGCATTTAGATTTTGTAGTTCTTCTTGTTTCAGTATTGGAAGGGCATATGTTTCTAGGAATTGTTCCATTTCTTCCACATTCTCTACCTTGGTGGCGTATAGTTCTTCATAGAAGTTTCGCAGGATTCTCTGGATTTCTGTGGTGTCAGTTGTGATATCTCCTCCATCATTTACAATTCTATTAATTTGAGTCTTCTCTCTTTTTTGTTTGGTGAGTCTGGCTAGGGATGTGTCAATTTTGTTTAATCTTTCAGTGAACCAACATTTGGCTTCATTGATCTTTTGTATGGTTCTTTTATTTTCGATATCGTTTATTTCTGCTCTAATTTTAGTGATTTCTGTCCTTCTGGTTGCTTTAGGGTTCCTTTGTTACTTTTCCTCTAAGTCCTTGAGGTGTGTAGTAAGGTCGTTCATTTGAACTTTTTCTTATTGTTTAATATGTGATTGTATGGCTATGAGTTTCCCTCTCAGTACTGCTTTAGCTGTGTCCCAAATATTTTGATAGGCTGTGTCTTCATTTTCATTTGTTTCCAGGAACATTTGAATTTCCTGCTTGAGTGAATCTCTGACCCAGTGGTACCTAAGAGTATGTTGTTTAGTTTCCAAATTCTGTTTCTTTTAATTATTTTCTGTTTATTGCTAAATGTTAGTTTTACTCCACTGTGTCTGAGAAGATACTTGGGATGATTTTGATACTCTTGAATTTATTGATGCTGTCCTTGTGGCCTAACATGTGGTCTATCCTTGATTATGTGTTACGTGGATTTGAAAAGAAGGTGTGTTCCAGTTTTTGGGGGTGAAGGACTCTGAAAATGTCCAAGAGGTCTAGTCTGTCAATCTCATCATTCAATTCTCTTGTATCTTTGTTGGTTCTCTGCTTTGTTGATCTGTCTAAGTGTGAGAGTGGGGTATTGAAGTCTCCCACTATTATTGTATTACTATTGATGTATTTTTAAAATTCTTTCAGTAAGTGCTTGACGTATTTAGATGGTCCCTCATTGGGTCCATAGATGTTAATAATTGTTAAGTCTTCTTGGCTGATTGATCCTCTAATCATTATGTAATGTCCTTGCCTATCTTGTATTACTTTATTTAATTTAAAATCTATTGTGTCATTGATGAGAATGGCTGTTCCTACCCTTTTTTGTGGTCCGTTAGCCTGTATGATAGTTTTCCATCCTTTTCCTTTAAGTCTGTGTTTATCTTGTTGTGACAGATGAGATTCTTGCAAGCAGCATATGGTTGAGTTATGTTTTCTGATCCATCCCCCCACTCTGTGCGTTTCGATGGGTGAGTTTAAGCCATTGACATTTATTGATATTATGGATTTAATGTATTGTAGTGCCATTGTTCAAAAATTTGTTTTTGTTTGCTCTGATATATTGCAAGTATTATAGTGATGTTCTTGTTTATAAGAGGTCTTTTAGAACCTCTTTCAGGGCCAGTTTGGTGATGGTTGCCTCCTTTAACTGTAGTTTGTCTAAGAAGGTTTTGATCCCTCCATTTAGTTTGAATGAAAGTCTAGCAGGATATATTATCCTTGGTTGAAACCCTTTTTCATTCAGGGCATGATAGATATCTTGACATTCTTTTCTGGTTTTTAGAGTTTGAGTGGAGAAGTCTGCAGATAATCTTATGGATTTGCCCCTTTATGTGACTTTTTATTTTTCTCTTGCAGCCTTTAGGATCCTTTCTTTATCCTTAGTCCTTCTCATTGTGACTATGATGTGTCTTGGCGTCTTCAGGTCTGGGTTGATTCTGTTTGGAACTCTCTGGGCCTCTTGAATCTTGATGTCCTTTCTGTTATTCAGGTCTGGGAAGTTTTCTTCTATTATTTCCTCTAGAATGTTTCCTTCCCCTTCCTCTCTCTCTTCCTCTGGCAGGCCAATTATACAAATGTTACTTCTTTTGAGATCATCCCATATGTCTCTGTTGTTGTTTTCAGTGTCTCTCAATCTCCTTTTGAGCTCTTTCACCTCTTTCTTAGTTTTCTCTAACTCATCCTCTGTCTGACTAATTATGTTTTCTGCTTCTGTTAGTCTGCTTTCCCTTGCCTCAGCTTCTTTCTTCATTACAGCTATTTCAGCTCTCAGTTCTCTAATTGCCTCAAGATAATCAGTATTTTCCTTGGGGGTATCATCTGTTGTTTCCCTCATACTGCCAATTCCTTTCCTCCAATGTTGTTTTTATTTCTGTGATTAATAAGTTTATTATTGCTTGCATACTTTTCTTATCTATGATTACTTATGGCTGATTTGTAGTTTCTTCTGGGCTCTTGTCTTCATTCATTGGAGTAGCAGTTTTATTTGTTTTTGATCTACCCATTTTTTTGATTTATGTGTTTCTTATATTTATGTTCTGTTGTTCCTCAGTTGTTGTGTCTTGAGAACAAGCAACACTGTACTAAATACGTTTATGACAATTGCACTCACCAACCTCAGGAATTACAATAGCAACTGAAGCAAGTATTAAAGCAGTTTATTCACTACCAATTAGCCAAACAATTTCTCCAGTCCATGAAAAAATAGCAACCAAGTCCAAGTGAAGAAGAAAGAGAAAAGAAAGAAGGGATAGCAAGAATAGAAAGTTATGCAAATCTACTATCCACTGTATATTCTAGGGGTAACAAGAGAAGAAAGGGAAGTAGAGCAGAGATACACACATAGAGAGTCCACACTGAGTCAGATTTCTTCCCCTAAATAATTCACAAATTCAGAAAGACAAAGAAGAATGAAGGAAGAAGTGTATAAGATAAATAAGAGAAACAAGAGAGAGAAAAGATAAGAAAAAGAGCTGTATTTAAAGAGCATTGAAAGGAAATTTTTTTTTAATTGATTACTTTATTTTTTATTTATTTATTTATTATTATTTTTTAATAAGCTAGGAGGAGGAAGAAGTAGAGAGTCTGTAGAGGAGGTAGGAGTAATGAGACAAGTTCCTCTCACAATAGATAAGATGCCCCCTACCCTAGCAAAGAAAGATACTCTAAGAGTTAATTCTGATCAACCTAAAGGGGGGGGGGGAGATAAATGCCTTTATATAATATTAATAATATATTAGAGCAGGGTAAAAAACTCCTGTCCTATATTGCCTCAAGCCTCCTGAGCAGAGGCAGCTGATTGTTAAGAAAGAAAAAAAAAACCCTCAGGACTAGACAAGGACAGCAGGAATAGACAGTTATGCAAATCTACTATCCACTGTATATTCTATGGGTAGCTAAAGGAGGAAGGGAAGTTGAGCAGAGATACTCACAGAGAGAGTCCACTCTGAGTCAGAATTCTTCCCCCAAATAATTCCCAAACGTGTATCAGTGAATTCAGAAAGCTGTAGGATTAAATAAAAAAGGATGACAAGAATGAGAAAAAGAAAAAAAGAAAAAAGAGAGAGAGAAAAAAAATAAAAAGATAAGAAAAAGAACAGTAATATAAGAACGGTGAAAGAGTTTTTTTTTATTTTTTATTATTTAATTAGCTATGCAGGGGGATATGGAAGGAGGGGAGCTGCCTGAGCAGAGGAAGCTGGTTGGCTACTTAGAAAGAAAAAAAGCCAGAGGTTTCGGAAGGGACTAGACTTAGAATGAATGATACTCCCTGGTGGGACAGGAATCTTGGTAAAGAAAGAAGCTCAGCAGGGGAGCCTTCTAGGAGCTGGTCCTAAGGGACTGGTAATGGGGGGGTGGAGGAGGTGCATTTTGGGAATAAAATTTAAAAGAAAAAATTTTTTTCCCTTTCCACTCTATTTTTTTAACCCAAATTAATTTATAGTCACCTCCTTGGTGTCACCACTAGGACCCCTTATTGACTGGCCTACTAAAGGCAGAAAATCCTACGATTTCCAGTCGATGTGGTCAGAACTCAAGCCACTAGCAGCTTCTCAGTCCGCCATCTTCCGGATGCTAAAACCCTGCTAAAATTTTTGATGGACAATTTAGGTTATGTTCTTAAATTTTGAAGTCTTCAATTAACTATGCAAAATTTTCTGTTTTGAATATTTATTCCCTTTTGTTGCCCTTGTTTTATTACTGTTGTAGTTATTATTGTTGTTGGACAAGACAGAGAGAAATGGAGAGAGGAGGGGAAGACAGGGGGAGAAAAAGATAGACACCTGCAGACCTGATTCACCACCTGTGAAGTGACTCCCCCTGCAGGTGGGGAGCCAGGGACATGAACCGGGATCCTTATGCTGGTCCTTACGCTTTGTGCCACCTGTGATTAACCCACTGTGCTACCACTGACATTCCATGAAAAATGTTCTTATACATTCAGTTTTCCCAATAAAGTAGCAATAGAGTATAAAATTTTATTTAATGTTTACGCAGCTTCTGGGAATGAAGCACGGGGCTGCACATACTCATTGTACTACTGTGTAGTATCCTTGACCCAATATTCTGTTGTTTATTTTTTGAGAGACAGGGTGGTGGAGAGATATTCTTATTACCACTTTGTGATCCATAGTATACATTTGCAGTGCCGGGAATTGAACATAGTATGTGCTATTTTTCAGCTATTTGAAAAGTCATCTATACACACACATTAAGTTATGCCTTGGAAATTAGCTCGTATAGAATGCTGTTATGTATATTATTTTTTATCCCCCCAATATGTATATTCTTTTAATTTTAATACATTATAGGAATATGTAATCTTTTGAGTTAAATAAAAAAGTTTCCAAAAGTATCATCTAATATGGGAAAATAGCATTTAAAACATAGTTACGTCTCTGCATGGTAGAATTACCCAAAAATCCAAACCCCAGAGTCTATAGAATATCAACTTAGTGACTTAACTGAGTACAAAACATAACTTTCAGAAAATTCCTGGTTATGCTAACCTCACTTTGTTGAATTAAAGGAAGGATGACTTACTGAATTGCCACTGAGTTTTTCCAGTTAATTTGGAAGTAATTATTGATTATTTGATGGAAAACTTGTGTTAAGCTATTCAATTAGTTGTAAATTACCTTATTATCTTCTATTACTTCTTACTCATTTTATTTATAATTTATTTTCAATTAATTTTCTTTAATTTGTAGCAAACCGGCCAGGGAGATAGCATAATGGTTATACAAAAAAACTTTCATAATTATCACACCAACATAGGCTTAATTTCCAACAATTCCATAGGCCAGAGCTGAGCAGTGATCTAGTAAAATAATAAAAATAAAATAAAAATAAAAATTATAAAAAAAATCATTTAGAATTAACGTTAAAAATTCTTTAGTTAAAGTGTCTAGGCAAAGAATACAGTCCTATGAATTTCTGTTGAGACAATATGTTAATAGATACTTGGATATGAGCTAAGCCTCGTTTTTCAAAATGGTATCTGTACATAGACAAAAACCACACACAATACATACAAAATGTTTCAAATTCTGAGGCTAACATATTTCCTAATTATCTACTATAAAAGCATGATTTAAATAATTGAGTCAGCCTGTCATTGATCTCGGTGAAGGGACATGCTCCTGAGATTTTTATTTTCTATTCCTTGACAACATGAAAGTAAAATTCAGAGCACCTTTATTTCTTTAAAGTGCAAATGATTCTATAAAGAATTGGCATTTGATTTTTATTCTGTGACAAAGACACTTAGAAATATGTTTCCATACTTCATTGTAAAGATACTAAATGTTTTTCCTTAGATGCCCCCATGAACCACCTTTGAACTAGCAGACATTTTTGATATCTCATTAGATAGAATAATCGTGGCAAAGGGGTGACCTTGTACTTCTGAAGCAATCTCCTACTGGATGGATGGTATAAGTGACTAAGTGGGTCAATCCCAGAAGATTGTAAGTCATTTGTTCTCATTAGACACCCAGCAACAAAATTCTAACATACAAGGTTGTTTGAGAAACAGAACAATTTATTGAAGACACTTTCACATATGCTTCTCTGAAGGCAATCGAGATTTTAAGAACATAAATTAAATGAAAATTCAGGTATAAATAGCATCACTTTATTTTTACTAAATTAAGCTCCTTACTTGCATTTGGGTTGATTTGATATTAATCAGTAGTTATGATCTTATAGGTGCTTTATCCTTTTCAGCTTAGTTAAATAAAGTTTGATACATAATAAGACATTTCTGGTGTCACTACTGAAGACTACAAATGCAATATTTGAGTTGAACTTTACTCAAGACATATACATTTTAATGTCTCTTGTATTTGTGAGGGAAATAGAAAAAGGCATTCTCATACTAAAGGCACAGTCTTTAGTGGTACAGTTCACTTTCTGGAATTGCATGTGCCAGAGATGTTCTGGTTCATTCTCTTTTCCTCTCTTAGATATATTAAAAAAAAAAAAAAAAAAAAAAAACTAAAGGAAGAGAATTAAGTCCGTTATAGTTAACAGCAAAGAAAATTTTATATTTTTCTATATAATGGCAATTTATATACATTAAAATAAGCAGGAATGATAGAAGTACATTTAGAAAAGGAGGCAAATGTTCTAGAGGAAAGGGAAAATGCTAATACTTCTCCTTGATGATAATGTGATTTTGCTATCTTTTCAATAAAAGTTTTTAAAAACATATGAGAAAGCTGTAATATAGCACTCACAGAGAAATAATTCAAATTATAAAAAGGGATTTTCTTGAATTAGAAAAAAGGTTTTTTGAACGTTTTATTTTGTTTTCACCTTTGTGAAAAAATGGCATAGAGATTTCTCAGAACACTAGAAATGAACCTACCTTATTGATCTAGTAATTTTGCTCTGTGGGATTTATCCAGAGCAAACAAAACACATATGGAAAGAGGTTTCTGCCTAACTCTATTCATATCAGCATAATCTGTAGTAGCCCAAACTTGGAAGTAACTCATATTTCCAATAACAGATGAGTGACTAAGAAATTTTCACATATATATGAAATGTGCAGCTGTTAAAAATGCTTAAGTCATCTCCTTTGCCTCATCTTGGATAGAATTTGGAGGAATCATGTTGTGGGGTAATCCAAAAATAGAATGATAAATAGTGGATGATATTACTTATAGGTTGAATTTAAGAAACAAGGACAGATAGGGAAAGCAAAGTGAAATTGAGACTTGGCCTGATGTATTACAACTAAGCAAAGGACTCGGGAAGGAGAGTAAAAGTGAGGGTGAAGAGAAGATTGGAGTTCTGGTGTACGATGGTGGCAAAAGACCTCGAAGCATAGGGTTGAGGTTCTACAGATACCTATCACAGGTAGATGAGAAATTATATCCATGTGTCAACAACTAAGCTGTTTTCCACTAATCCCTCAATAAAATGATAAAAAATAAATTTGAATCTTATAATTTTATTAGTTTACTTTTGAAAGTATGTCATTGTAGAGTACTGCATTTTTAAAAATTTATTTATTTTCCCTTTTTGTTGCCCTTGTTGTTTTTCATTGTTGTTGTAGTTGTTGTTGATGTCATCGTTGTTAGATAGGGCAGAGAGAAATGGAGAGAGGAGGGGAAGACAGAGAGGGGTAGAGAAAGATAGATACCTGCACACCTGCTTCACCGCCTGTGAAGCGACTCCCCTGCAGGTGGGGAGCCAGCCCGGGGCTGGAACCCGGATCCTTAGCCGGTCCTTGTGCTTTGCGCCATGTGCGCTTAACCCGCTGCTACCGCCTGACTCCCAGCATTGCTTTTTTTTTTTTCAACTAGCATAGAGACAAACTTGTATAGCTGGACTTGGATTATTATTATTTTTCTTTTGGATTAAAAAAGAAAAAACTTATTATTTTAAAAATATTCCTTAATGTATCATTACAATTATATATACCACATATGATATACATTATATATTGTATAATTTTACTAACAATCTGTCATTAAATGAAGATCTTTGAAATTATCAATAAAATGTTTACATTTAAAAAGTTGATCAGTGTGACAATTTTATTATTCAATTTTCCAGATTCATATAAAGTATGATGGCAATAGCACATGACTTCTTTTCAACAGAAAGGGGAAACATAAAGTAAAACTTGGACTTGTTTGGTGTATTTCAACAAAGCAAAGGACTCTGGGAAAGGGAACAGGAAAAAGGAAACTGGAGGGGTGACTTTCAGTCTTGGTACAGACAGATAGCTGGAATTTGGGAGTGAGAATGTTTTGCGTACACCTATATTGATGAAATGAGAAATTGTACAAACCTGCCAATAACAATTTCCCAATAAAGAAAAGCAAAAGAAAAAAAAAAAAGAAAGTTAAAAACTAGAAAAAAAGAAACAGATAGCTGTTTTCAGTAATTTAGGAACCAAGCATACTTGGCTATAAGCTAAGGATAAACTGTTCACACTATTTGAGAAAAAGTTTTATTCATAGAAAATGTTAACTATTTTGGATTATTATTTCTGTAATTTCTTATTTTTGTACTTTTTTTTTCTATTTTCTTTTCGCTGGGGCTTGGTGTCAGCACTACAAATTCACTGCTCCTGGCGGCATTTTTTTTTCTTTTTCTTTTTTTTTCCCCATTTTATTTGATAAGACAGAAAAATTGAGAGGGGATCCAGAGAAGCAGAGAGAAAAACAGACACCTGCAGACCTGCTTCACCACCTATGAAGTGCCCCTGCTGCAGGTAGGGAGCCAGTGCTCCATCCCAGGTTTTTGAACACTGACCTTACACATTGTAAGTACTATGTGCACTTAACCGGTTGAGCTGTCACCTAGCCAGCCTGTATTTCTTTAACTAGATTTAGCATAGTTCTCATTATTCAGTGTTTATAAATGAAATATGAAAAGCAATATCATTATTGAAATTTTCCAGTTATCCATGTTATTATTATTTGAGAAATACTTCCTCAGTATTATTTCGAGTCTGAGGCAGGTATTACATGAATCCAAATGTGGCTTTCCTGCTTTTAAGCCTTTTGCTCTGGAGTTCTGCTATGTCCTGAGGAACTTAAACTTAGTATTTTCATCTCCTCTCACAGCTGATGTACTGGAAGCCTTTAGCTGTTATTATGATAATTTATCACCAGGCTTCACAAGAAAACTTTCTTCTTCCTCCCTACCCTTTAATTTTATCATTATTTTCTATAGGGTTGCTGCTCATTCTCTAATCTCTATCTGATTTTATTGAAACAATCCCTTCAGCTTTGTTTAGAATTGCCTTTCAACTCTTTCTTCCATTGGACTCAATTGTGAAACAGAACTATGAGTAAATTTTTGTCTGGTTCTATAATTCAATGATAACTGTGTCAGTGACTAAACTTTTTTTTTTTAACTAGGTTGAATTCAACATGTCCACCTCTCTCTTAGACTACAGTTGATTTAAAGGATATTTTCTGACCCTCTTGGCAATAAAATCTCTAGATCTATTTATCAGACCCATACAGAATTTTCTAAATGCCTTTTAAATGAGGAAACATTATATTTCCTGATACTCAACTCAGTTTATTCCAATTTATCTTGAGTTAAATGCTTGAGTTCCAATTACATCCTAAATATGACACACATTTATGAGATTCCTTTGGGCCCAGACCAGACACATCATTGAGAAAACCTCCATTGAGTTTATCCATTTGCAGAATGAGAAATATGTGTCAATGGCTCATTTATTAGGCATTGTTCCATTGATAAATTTTATACTGTAGTGGGAGAAATATATTAGGTAAGTATATGTATACATATATACATATATGTGTATATTAGATACTGTTAAATGAAAGAATATGTATACATATATATTGAAATGAATATAGGCAGTTTTGAGGTTAAAAGTAATCTTAAATAGGGATCCAGAGAGACTTTCAGTGAAAATAAGTTATTGAGTTAAGAACTTTTGTCAGGCACCATACCAGATGAATTATCTCCATCTCACCCAATCCATGATGTTTTTAATAGTAAATACTAACTAGTAAAGTTCGTGCACTTATTGTGAATGCATGCTAATAAAGAATATTTATTTTAGTACTGTAAGATGAACATAAAATTAATGACTAAAAATGTCACTCATGGGGCCAGTTGGTGGTGCACCTGGTTAAGCACATGTTACAATGTGCAATGACCAGTCTACAAGCTTCTGGTCCCCACCAGCAGAGGGAAAGCTTCAAGTGTGATGAAACAGGGTTGTGAGTGTCTCTATCCCTCTCTGTCTTCCCACATCTCTCAGTTAATGGCTGTCTCAGTCCAAGAAATAAAGATAACAATTTTTTTTTTCAAAAATCTCTCTCACTAAACTAGGATATGTCTGCTTATCATTTTAGTTACCTCATTTTCTTAATATTTTAAAATATTTTTTATGGGAGAGAGTGTATGTGTATGAGAGAGAGTGAAAGAAATAGATACAGAGAAACCAAAATAGTTCAGCTTTGAAATAGACAGTATTGTGAATCAAACTAGGGGCCCATAAATCCTGTGCTCTACTGGGCAATCATTCTGGCCTTACAAATGCCTTTATATAACACTTTATAACTTACAAAATACCCTGCTGTATTAGACAATTGGTATAGTATGTTTATTTTATGTGAGGGTAACCTTTATATGTGAGATATAATTTCATCTAGTAAACTAAGACTAGAAACACTGTCACATACACAAAAAATGTTTTCTTTCAAGTTTTGCATCTATTTGCCGACATACAGCTCTTCTCTGTGTGAATTTTCCTTCTATGCATGTATAACATTTGTATCTACTCCTGAGCTCTGTGTGAAAATGTTAAAGATAGAAACAGGTATTGTTCTTCAGTTTTGCATCCTGAATACCAAATTCAATGCCAATTGCACGGTACTAATGTCTTCTTTGGTGACAAGCTATGTGCTCTTAGACATTCAGGTTTACAAGTCTCAGTTTCTTCTGAAAGAATGAATGTTAGTATAATGTGCTTATCAAAGGGTTGTTGTATAGGGTGAATGAAATTGCCACTCAAGTTATCATGGGGCTCATTGTTGGCCTACAAATCTACTGCTCCTGGTGGCCATTTTTTTTCTCTTTGTATTTTATTTGATAGGATAGAGAAATTGAGAGGTGAGGGGGAGATATAGTGGAAGAAGGGAGGAAGGAATTGAAAGTGAGAGAGAGAGAGAGAGAGAGAGAGAGAGAGAGAGAGCTGCAGACCTGTATACCTGCTTCACTTCTCATGAAGCATCCCCATGGAGGTGAGGACCAGGGGCTCCAACTGGAGTCCTTGCACATGGTATTGTGTGTACTTAAGCAGGTGTACCAACTTCTGGCCCCCTGAATCAGTAATTATTTGTTTTCTTTTTATTATTTTTAATGATTTAATAATGGCTGACAAAATTGTAGGATAAGAAGGGTATAATTCCATACAATTCCCACCACCAAGAGTTCTGTATCCCATCCCCTCCATTGAAAGCTTCCCTATTCTTTATCCCTTTGGGAGTATTGAGCGAAATGCTTTATAGTGTGCAGAAGGTGAAAGGTCTGGTTTCTGTAACTACTTTTCCACTGGACATGGGTGTTGTCAGATCGATCCATACTCTCAGCTTGTTTCTATCTTTCCTTAGTGGGACAGAGCTCTGGAGGAGAGGGGTTCCAGGACACATTGGTGAGGTTATCTGCCCAGGGAAGTTAGGTTGGTGTCATAGTAGCATCTGCAACTTGGTGTTTGAAAAGCATTAGGATATAAAGCATGTGAAGTGTAAAAGAATACAAAGCAACATATGTGACACATACTTTTATGAATGAATATAAAGCAAAACATAAATCTATGTATAAAGATATGGGAGTGGGCATTGTGTGGAAATGTACCCCTATAATCCTGTAGTCTTGTTGATATTTCTATTTGTGTGTATTTGTGCACATATATATATATATCCACCCATAAATTTTTGGAGAGTCAATTCATAACTGATAGCTTGCTCTTACTCTAGATACTAAGAAAAAAAATAAGGCATTTTCTGCACTCAGTGCTGTATTTCAGTTTTTAAGAAAAAGTTATGCCTACCAGCAAACCTGATAAAAGACATATAAAAAAGCAGTTCATTCTGCTTATATTCTTACTATCATTGTGGTTTGTTTCCCTTATGACTAACAGTAGAAGATTCATTCTCACCAGCTACTTAGGTAGAATTGCCATGCAATTTTTATGCTTCCTTAAAAAGTGCTTTTTGACATCTTTTCTGAATATTTTTATTCTTATGAATGCTCTTTTTCATGTCATTTTTTATTGAACTGAATATAGCAATTTGAGGTTGGCATGATACCAGTCTATATTTAACATTATCTCTTGTAAAACTCCTCTCACCAATTTTTAAAGAGTACAGAGATGTAAGGTTCACTTTTATCTTTCTAAGCTCATAGTTCATGCCATTTGATTCTAGATAAAAATAATTTTGCCTTTATTAAGTCTATCTACTGTGTCATGAATAATACACTGTTCAGCACCCCGTAACTTGGTTAAGGCATTACCATATTGTACATCATGGTCTTTACACTTGTCTGATTATTAAAAACAAGAATATTAGAATTACTTTTAAAAATATATATTTTATTTATTGGCTAGAGACAGAGATTGAGTTGGGAAAGGGAGAGATACAGAGAAACACCTGTATCATTGCTTCACTGCTTGTGAAGCTTTCCCCTGCAGGTGGAGGCCGGGTGATTAAACCATGATCTTTGCACATTGTAGTATGGGTGTTCAATCAGGTACAACACCCCCTGAACTTTCCGAATAACTTTTGATTAGTTAAATTTTTATGTAATTTTAATATATCTTTTACTAAATTATGCTTTGAAAATCACATTACAGTATAGTTTCAAATAAATATTTTTATATTGGATATGAATTGCCTCATACAACCTGATTATCTGCTCATACTACACAATTTGCAATTATCAACATTGAGATTTAGGTATCCCTTGCTACCCTAATTACATCACTTAATATAATTAATTTACATATAGCACTCATGTACTTTTTGCTAATGAAGTAGGTTATATATATATATATATATTTAAACTGTGAAATTTCATTAAAAATGGAAAAGCCAACTGTTATACTGAACTTTGATGGAAGTACTTTGATAGAAGTCCCTCTACTTGTACACGTGTATATTTGTGTATGTACATTTTAATTTATTGTAGTCATAAAATATAGAGAAACTTCAAATTTATTTATTTTTTAAAGAAGACACAAAATATAATGTATCAAAATTTGTTTAGTTTATTATACCTGTTGCTGTAGCATTTAACATGATATAATGTGATATTTCCCCATCCAATTGCCAGTCCTAAAATTATTTTGGGTTTCAAGTATTTATTTCTCCCAAAATTCTAGAGAATACTGTCCCGAGTTAAAAATTTTTTATAATAATATATATATATATATATATATATTTTTTTTTTTTTTCATTTTGCTATCAAGTTGCAGAAGGTACTGTGATTCCACCCTAACTTTTTGGGGCAGAGAACCTCACTAATGTGTCCCAGAACCTCACCTTTCCAGAGACCTTCGTGACTAGGGAAAAAATAGAAACAGGCTGGGGATACAGATAAGCCTGTCGACACCCATGTCCAGCAGAGAAGCAATTACAGAAATCATAACTCCCACCTTCTGTACACCAAAAAGAATTTTGGTCCATAGGTCTGGAGGGGGTTAAATTTGTTATGTGGAAGACTGACAAATGTTACACATGTCCAAACTGCTTTATTTTACTGTCAAATGCAAACCATTAATACCCCCATTAAAGAAAAAAAAAAAAGGATTTTATCCCATAGTCTCAGAGGGTTAAATGACAGGGGGAGATGATTAGAGGACTCTGAACCAGGACCCAGAACATTTGTCACCAGGAATCTTGTTTTCATACTATTACTGAAAAGGAGGGGAATCTGGAAAACATCAGAGGAAGTCAGGCACTGTTTTACTTATCTGAGAGCGAAGAAGAAAAGGGCACATGGAAGTAGTAATAGGTTGTAGGTGTGACTTAGAAAGGAAGTGAAGGCAGGACCATAGAAGAAATGGTAAAATATATATAGAGAGAGATAGAGAGATAGAGATAGAGAGAGAGAGAGAGAGAGGAATGATCTTTTGGCAGTGGGGCCAACTCTCTGGTTCAAAAATTAAATATAAACAGGTAAAAGGTAACCTGTATGTGTGACTTTTGGATAACTATTTCTATTTCAATGGAGGAGATGGGCATATAGAACTCTAGTGGTGGGAGTCAGGCAATAGTGTAGCGGGTTAAGTGCACTCGGTGCAAAGTTCAAGGGCCAGCCTAAGGATCCCGGTTCAAGCCCCTGGCTCCCCAACTGCAGGGGAGTCACTTAACAGCTGATGGAGCAGGTCTGTAGGTGTCTGCCTTTCTCTGTCTTCCCCTTCTCCCTCCATTTTTCTCTTTCCTATCCTACAATGACAACATCAATAACAACAATAATAACTACAACAACAATGAAAAACAACAAGGGCAACAAAAGGGAAAATAAATAAATAAATATTTAAAAATCTTTAAAAAAAAAGAACTCTAGTAGTAGGAATCTTATGGGACTATACCCTATTATCTTAGTTTTGTAAATCAACATTGAATCACTAAAAAAGATAAATTTGTTAAAAAAATTATCTTACTGAGCATTTCAGTTTGAATAACTTGTAGGTTGTATCTGGACTATTACATGCTTTATCAGTGGAAAGATTATAATAAATAGTGATGGACTGAAGGATTATGAGAACTAAGTGATATCAATAACAGTAATAATAATTATACTTTATTTATATGGTCTAATTATGACACTGAAAAGGAAGATAGTTTTCCAGTTTAGATCGTACTTTACTTAATGTTGAGAGTTCAGATTTGCTGTTATGAGTTATACTGATATTTTTTTTCCTTTATTGCCACCAGGGTTATTGTTGAGGCTTGGTGCAAACACTACAAATCTACTACTATTCCTTATGGCTATTTTTTTTAACCTTTCTATTTTTTACTTGATACAACAGAGAGAAATTGAAAGGGGAAGGGGGGGGATAGAGAAGCGGCAAGAAAGACACCTGCACACCATTTCAATGCTCATGAAGTTTCCCCTTTGCCAGTGGAGAACAGAGACTTTAATCTGACCTTTGCACATGGTAATGTATGAGTTACGCTGCTTTGGTTCTACTTAAAGCTCTCATGATGTTACTGAAGGTTAAGAATTATCTTAGTAGCCATGGGTCAAATATCTGGTTCAGAAATAGTCCAAGAGCCTTCCCCATGTTAAATAACTAGAGAGGATACCTCTTATTGTTCATATGTATATTCTTTCTTTAAACTAACCTCTTATGCAACCACTTTTGTATTTAATTTTTGAATAGAACAGGACCTGGTTTTCTCCTCATTAGAATATCTTTATGATATATATCATTAGTTGTGATACAAGTACTTACTTTTTCCCATGATAAGAAATAATGATTTAGGGGGTCAGGCAGTAGCACAGTGGATTAAGTGCACATGGTGAAGAGTGAAGATACTGATGGAAGGATCTCAATTTGAACCCTTGGCTCCCCACCTGCAAGGGGGGGTTGCTTCACAAGTGGTGCAGCAAGTCTGCAGGCATCTCTTTCTCTCCATCCTCCTCTCTCAATTTCTCTCTGCCCTATCCAACATCATCAATGGAAACAATGACAATAATGACAAAAACAAGAGCAACAAAATGGGGGAAAATGGCCTCCAGGAGCAGTGGATTCATAGTGCAGGTACCGAGCCCCAGAGATACCCTGGAGGTAAATAATAATAATAATAATAATAATAACTTTTAAAATAAAATAATACTAATTTGTTTTTGTATAGATATGTACACTTACTTCCAACTCAAACTCATGCAGTATCAGAGGTATGAGGTCTTGATGGGTGATGAATTTTAGTCCTTAGTTTTAGTTTATGATTTTATTTTAGTTTATGATTTTATTATAAGAATGATTATTTTGTTCCAATGATCTACCAGAAAACATAAGCAGAATATTGGAGATATGTGAGCATTCTGTTTTACTAGATGGCTTGGAATTGTGTTCTAATATATAAATTACTCAATGTCTTATAGGTGATTTGGCTAACGCATCAACGTATTGATTGTACTTGGAAGTTTATAATATCCATTATAAAGTTCCTACACAGCGAACAAGCTGAAATATGCCACTAGTTTTTCTGCAGTCTCAGAGACTGTATCTCTCTTTCTCTCTCCATTTTTGTTTGCATGTTTGTTCATTTATTTTTTCCCACCAGAATTGTCCCTAGGACTCAGTACATGTATGCTTCTACCATTCCCAGCAGATGTTTCTTTTGGTTTTGATAGGTAGTGAAAGGCAAAGCAGAAAGAGGGTGAAATGGAGAGAGGGGAAGAGAGAGGGAGAGAGGAGAGAGAGAGAGAGAGCTGCAGCACAGCTCCAACACTTGTGAAACGTCCCCCCTTCAGTTGGGGGCAAGGTGCCTGCCTGAACCAGAGTCACGTGCATGGTAACACATTTGCCCTATAGGGTGCACAACAACCATGCCCCAAAGTATGTATCCTATACTTTGTTCTCCTTTGATTCTTTTTTAAATTTTTTATTATCTTTACTTATTTATTGGCTACAGACAGCCAGAAATCGAGAGAGAAAGAAGTGATGGAGAGGAAGAGATAGAGAAACACCTGCAACCACTTGCAAAACTTTACCCTTGCAGGTGGGGACCAGAGACTCAAACCCAGGTCCTCACACATCAAAATATGTTCACTCAACCAGGTGTGTCACCTGGCTCCATTCTCCTTTGATTCTTTGGCTCATTGTTTTGGTCATTTTCTCAGTGTTACCTTGCATGCTATTATTTTTATCAGTTTTATTCTGCACTCACACAGACTTTATTGCCCAAATCGATGCTTGCCCATCTAGACTCCATCTCATATTAACCTAATATTGGTCATTCTTCTAATTCTGGTAAAAAACACTTTTTTTGGGTCTTCCTCAACCTATCTTACTTCACTTCTATTATTCTTTCACATGCTGATTAAATATTACTTTTAATAAAGTGAACTGTTTTGATCACAGCAGAGTTTTAGGTTACTTTGTTATTGACCTTCCTGTAACTATGAATACAGTTCTTTGAATATCCCAGTTAAAATAGTAAGTGTTGCTTTTCTTTTGTTTAATGTTATCTATAAGTTTCATGTCAGAAGGTCTGTGTCTGTTTTGTTTACACAGTAACCTATAGGGAACATTATTAAATTCATATATTAAGGAATGATATATATTTTATATCCTAGAACAAAAATAGTAAAGAATAAATGTTTAGTAAAAGCAAAGTGTTAGATTTCTAGGATCTTTTCTAACCTTATTCTTTTTCTCTAAACAGAGCTGAAAGGGTTAGTAAATTAAATGCACAATATGAGTGAGGTAGGAAAATAATCTAAAGGTATATATAAATAGTGTGGATTTGAGAAGAATTGTAGCATTAATTCCAAATTGATTTTAGTATAGCATCAATTTTATAGCATTTTGATTTAATCTTATATTTTGGATTGGAACAGGATAAGAACATATTTAGTGGGATTTTAAAATAAGGAATTAAAAGAGAATGGTATTACTTTAAATTCTGGTCAAGAAATTTATCTTCATTAATGAGAGCTATAAGGAATGATGGAATCATCTTACAGGCATGAGGCACAAGTGATAACCTTGTTGACAAAAAAAAAAAAGAGTGGGTAATGCCTTTTACTGTTTATTGTTGATCAACAATTTTGCCGCGATGTCCATTAAAACCTGATCATCCTCAGCTAAAATAATCTGAAGATCTGGTTAGATCCCACATGATCTGGCCTACTTTCTATAAAGAGTAATTGGAAAACTTTCAATAAATACTTAACTAAATCCTTAGAAAGCCCTATGATTAAATTTTTGTTTCTGTTAATTCTGTATGATTTTTCCAAACATGTACCCCTCCAGAATTTAGACATCTTTGAATGTAAGAAACTTTAAATCCCATGTTCTTGATTTAAACATTTTTTAATCAATTTATTTATTTAAGAAAGGAGACATTAAAAAATCATAGGATGGGGGGGGGGTACAACTCTACACAATTCCCACCACCCAATCTCCATATCCCATCCCTTCCCAATAGCTTTCCTATTCTCTATCCCTCTGGGAGCATGGACCCAGGGCCGTTGTGGGTTGCAGAAGGTGGGAGGCTTGACTTCTTTAATTGCTTCCCCGCTGAACATGGACATTGACTGGTGAGTCCATACTCCCAGTCTGCCTCTCTCTTTTTCTAGTAGGGTGAGACTCTGGGGAACTGGAGCTCCAGGACACATTGGTGGGGTCTTCAGTCCAGGGAAGCCTCGCCGGCATCCTGATGGCATCTGGAACCTGGTGGCTGAAAAGAGAGTTAACATACAAAGCCAAACAAATTGTTGAAGAATCATGGACCAAAAGGTTGGAATAGTGGAGATGAAGTGTTGGGGGGTGCTCACTGCAAACTCTAGTGTACTACTGCTTCAGGTATATATTTTGCAGTAGTTTATGGATACGTGTGAACATATGCTCTATCTCCTGGAACCTGGTCTATATCTAGGTTTTGGGGCTTTGTTAGAAAGTTAGCCACCTGGGATAGAATTAGGGAATACTATGAAAGGAAAGGTCTCACCCGAGTGATGAAGCTGAAGAGTTGTTGTTCCACACCTGAAGTCTCTGGACACAGTCTGAAGTGAAGCATGCTGGGGTGGCACTCGTGTTGATTAGGTTGCAATCAGCGAATGCAATATTATTTGATAAGAATTGGGAGAATCATACAGGAAAGTGGGCCCTACACTAGGGTCCCAGGACTGGGGGAGTTTAGGCTCTATAGTGGAAATGTGAGGTTCCTGCTGTCTTAGGGTTCAAGAAGACAATGGATAGTTACTATTATCATCACATTATTTGGTAATTGGGTTAACTTTGAAAAGTCCCTTTGTTAGACATACAATCAATTTCCCCCCTCTCATATTAATTAAATAGTGATTTATATGACTACAATTTAATACGTGTGTACATAGACACCATTCCCATCACCAAAATATTGTGTCCCATCACACCCACCCACCCCCACCCCTAGCCCCACACCCCCGCCAGCCCAGGAAGCCGCATGTCCACCCTCCCGCTCTCCACATGGTTTTTACTTTAGTGCCCTACTTTCAATTTAGTCAGATCCTTCCTTTAGTTTCCCTTTCTGACCTTCTTTCTCAACTTCTGTTGATGAGTGGGATCAACCCATACTCATATTTATCTTTCTTTCTTTCTTTTTTTTTAAGGTTTTATTTATTTATTGATGAGAAAGATAGGAGAGAAAGAACCAGACATCACTCTGGTACATGTGCTGCCAGGGATTGAACTCAAGACCTCATGCTTGAGCGTCCAATGCTTTATCCATTGTGCTACCTCCCGGACCACAAAAACCTCTTTTTTTTTTCCTAGTGAATCACCAACATCTGGAAAGTACAGGATTTGAACCTGAAAACCCAGTCTGTCTGTCTCCAAGTCCACAGGCAGAGCCACTACTCCAGCCAGACTTTGTCATCTTTATCTTTCTGACTTTGCTCTCTTAACATAATACCTTCTAGCTCTGACCAAGATGGGTCAAAGAAGTTGAGTTTATTGTTCTTAGTAGCTGCATAGTATTCCATTGTGTATATATACCACAGCTTTCTCAGCCACTCATCTGTTGTTGGGCACCTGGGTTGCCTCCAGGTTATAGCTATTATGAATTGTGTTGCTATGAACATAGGAGTACACACCTCTTTTTGGTTGGGTGTTATGGAGTCCTTGGGGTATATCCCCAGGAGAGGAATTACTGGGTCATATGGATGGTCCATGTCTGGCCTTGTGAGAGCTCTCCAAACAGCTCTCCACAGATGCTGGACCAATTTACATTCCCACCAGCAGTGCAAAAGGGATCCTCTGTCCCCACAGCCTCTCCAACATTTGTTGCTGTTGTCCTTTTTGATGTATGCCATTCTCACAGGTGTGAGGTGGTATCTCAGTGTTGACTTTATTTGCATTTCTCTGACAATCAACCACCTGGAGCAGTTTTTCATATGTTTGTTAGCCTTTTGGATCTCCTCTGGAGTGAATGTTCTGTTCATATCCTCTGCCCATTTATGGATGGGATCATTTGCTTTTTTGGTGCTAAGTTTGTTGAGCTCATTGTACATTTTGGTGATTAGTCTCTTGTCTGATGTATGGCATGTAAAGATCTCCCATTCTGTGAGGGGTCTCTTTGTTTGTGTGATAGTTTCTTTGGCTGTGCAGAAGACTTTCAATTTGATATAGTCCCATTTGTTTGTTTCTGCTTTAGTCTTCCTTGCAATTGGGTTTGTTTCATCAAAGATATCCTTGAGGTTTAGGTGGGAAAGTGTTTTACTAATGTTTTAATCTAAGTATTTGATTGCTTCTGATCTAACATCCAGGTCTTTAGTCCGTTTGGAGTTGATTTTTGTTTCTGGTGAGATAAGGAGGGTCAGTTTCATTCTTCTGCATGTTACAACCCAGTTTTCCCAGCACCATTTATTGAAGAGAGCCTCCTTCTTCCATCTAATACTTTGGGCCCCCTTATCAAAGATAACATGTCCATAGGTGTGCGGGTTTATTTTTGGCTTTCAATTCTGTTCTGCCGGGCTGAGCTTCACTGACAGGAGACAGACGACCAGCGCTCATGGCTGAGCTGTACGCAGTATCTCTTTATTCATGCAGAACACAGTGCAATCTAAGCCAAAACAAAACAAAACTAAACTTAACTAAAAACACAATCCTATATATACTTGCCAAGTAGGGCGGAAACAGGATGTGACGTAGAGAGGGTGGAAGGAAAAGTGACTGGTGCAAATCAGGGTGTGACAAGGAGAGGGAGCAGAGCAGGCGAGAATTCTACCACTGAACCACCAATGCCCTGGAGGGAGGGTGGTGCTTAGTTAACAATGGTTATGTAAATAGAATACAGTGTTAAGCAGGGGGGGATTAAACCAAATGAAACAGAAGGGGTTTTAGAAGCAGAATTAGTAGCATACCAACACTGTTCCACTAGTCTGTGTGCCTTTTTTTGTTCCAGTAAACCAGTCTGTTTTGATAATGTTTGAGGTCTGGGAGTGTGATGCCTCCATCTCTCTTTCTTTTCCTCAAGATGGGTTTGTCAATTCTACGTGTTTTCTGGTTACAGATAAATTATTGTAGTTTTTGTTCTATTCTCTTAAAGAAGTTTAGTGGAACTTTGATGGGTATCACATTAAATTTGTATATAGCTCTGGGGAGAATATTCATTTTGATGATATTTATTCTTCTGATCGTTGAGCATAGGATGTCTTTCCATTTCTTGGTATCAGTTTCTATTTCCTTCAGTAGCGACTCATAGTTTTCAGGATACAAGTCTTTCACTTCTTTGGTCAGCTTTACTCCTAGGTATTTTATTGATTTTGCTGCAACAGTGAATGGGAGTGATTTCTGGATGTCTTCTTCAGTTTTAGTGTTTGCATAAAAAAAATGCCACTGATTTTTGTACATTGATTTTGTAGCCTGATACTTTGCTATATTGCCTAATAGCTTCCAGTAGTTTTCTGCTGGATTCTTTAGGTCTTTCTATGTATACTATCATATCATCTGCAAATAGTGAGAGCTTGACTTCTTCCCTTCCAATCTGTTTTCCTTTGATTTCTTCCTCTTGCCTGATTGCTTTGGCAAGAACTTCCAATACTATGTTGAAGAGTAACGGTGACAATGGACAGCCCTGTCTAGTCTCTGATCTGAGGGGGAATGCTTTCAGTTTCTGTCCATTGAGTATGATGTTGGATGTTGGTTTGCTATATATGGATTCCACTATCTTGGGGAATTTCCCATCTGTTCCCATTTTTTGTAGGGTTTTGAGCATGAATGGGTGTAGGATTTTGTCAAAGGCTTTCTCTGCATCTATTGAGATAATCATGTGGTTTTTGGCTTTGCTTTTATTGATGTGGTGAATGGCATTGATTGACTTACACATGTTGAACCAACCTTGCATTCCTGGGATAAATCCCACTTGGTTGTGATGAATAATCTTTTTGGTATGCTGCTGTATCTGGTTGGCCAAGATCTTGTTTAATATATTGGCATCTATGTTCA
Organism: Erinaceus europaeus; assembly: GCF_950295315.1. Taxonomy (NCBI): domain Eukaryota; kingdom Metazoa; phylum Chordata; class Mammalia; order Eulipotyphla; family Erinaceidae; genus Erinaceus; species Erinaceus europaeus. The sequence goes on along the minus strand of NC_080171.1, from coordinate 45,187,497 downwards.
TCAGAGATATTGGTCTGAGGTTTCCTTTTTTGTGTTGTCCCTATCTGCTTTTGGTATCAGAGTGATGTTGGCTACATAGAAGGTGGTAGGGAGTGTTCCTGTGTCTTCAATCTTATGGAAAAGCTTTAGAAGTGTGGGTGCTAACTGTTTCCTGAAGGTTTTGTGGAATTCATTTGTGAAGCCATCTGATCCAGGACTTTTGTTGTCACCACAATTCCCCACTTTTGATTATAGACATGGACAAGATGTACAGTCTGTATGAGCATAGGAGAAATAAGCAAATCTTCTTTGATTCTAGTTTTACCCCTGCAAGCTCTGCCGTCACCTGCAGACTGAGGGCACAATAACTGGGTATCAGATAAGGCTCTGTTAGCCTGAAGACCTGTGGTCTAGTATCTGTGTCTAACCTTGACATGGTCCATCACTCAGGGAGGCTCAGAACAGGGACTTACAGAGGTGTCCCCATGTTCAAGTAGCTCCTGGGTGACAATTGTGGCATTTGCAGGGTGTTGTACTGCTGCAATCCATGCATTAACTTGTGCTCTTGTGAGGAGTCTGAAGATGAGAGGGGCATATCTGCCAGTATGGGTTCAAGGAGGACCTGTGATTGATAAATTAGAACATACCTTATGCCTTTAGTTAGTAATTTTACTTCAGTCATAAACAGTAGACAAATCACAAGGCATCTGCTGGAGAAGAAATAGCTCTGTGGAGAAAAGTAATACTTACCAGCTATCTGATTAGAATTATGCAGTACAATATTTAAAATATATAAATTTCCTTGTATTCTGTTCATGTCTGAGAAATAGCTCTTTAATGGTACATATGGCCTTCCACAATTACTCATCTAGCATGGTCATAGTCAGCCTAATAAGGAGTACCTCTGCAGCAAAGGCAGGGAAAGTGTTCACAAACATGGGTTGCTTTCTGTGTGAGAGGTCGCATATAAAGCCTGTAACAGTGTCCACAGAGATAGGAATACATTTCAACTTAGCAAACTGAGGGATGTGTGAAACATCCATTTTTCAGAATCAACATTAAAAAGGTATACTGAGTTAAATACCCATAAAGGGAGGAGTCACACCAGTCTAGGCATGAAGAAACAATGACTCATGCTATACCAGAGAAATATCCAATCATTTAATTAAAGCTCAACACTTCAGTTCTAGAATGTGCTTGAACTAGAGAGGTTAACTAGAGCACAGTAGCAAAATATCTGTAAAAGCTATGGGGAAAGGACACCAAACACTGGTGGATACAGTTTCTATTCTTTCACTTTGATTAAGTGACTCAGGTGTGTATAACAGCATACCGTGATCAACAATAGCTTTAGGATAAACTTGTGTCAATACATACATACTTAAATATCTCATACTCAAAACTTTCCTAGAGACTAGAAGGTTAAAGACAAGTAACACAATTAAGCAATCTATTAAGATTCATGACTGTAGTAAGTGACTATCACTTACCCAATAGTCCTCATAGCTCTGTAGGCTGGAGGGCCAGGACCCCGATTTTTGTAATCTGGCAGAGAATTATCTCCTGCATAAGTTTCACTGAGTAGATGGGGGTTTTGAATATCTATCATTTTTATTTAATCTGTACTTAGGCTGCAGGAAATTAGCTTTGCAGTCTCTTTGGATATGACCCTCGTTGTTGCACTTAAAGCAAACTGGCCTAGCCTGTGCTGAGCAGGTGACAAAAGTGGCATGATGTGCTGAGCAGGTGACAAAAGTGGCAGTAGCCACCATGACCTGTACCTTACAGGTTTGCGTCCCAATTTCACTACATGCCTTTATCATTTGAGCAATATTTAAATTTTGACCCTTAAGTGGTCCAAGGACGCCCTTACAATCTTGATTTGCATTATCATAAGACAATTGATTGATAAGGATTTTTGCGGCTTCTTTATCAATTTGTCTGTCAATCGCCTCCTGTAATCTATCAATAAAATCCATGTAGGATTCTGTAGCATCCTGGAAGATAGCACTGAAGGAACCAGCAGGAGTGCTTGGATCAGGAATTTTATTCCAAGCTTTAACTGCTGCCTGCATCAGCAAGCCGCATCCCCTTTCATCCAAGGTTCATCTGTTCATTAGGAGAGGCAAAGTTACCCTCAACCACTAATTGATTGGGGGGAATTTTGTTCTCTATAGCTAAAGCTGTTGCAAGCTCCTTATATTCATAAAACCACAGAGCATTCGTAGAATTTGGCATTACAGTTTTCACCAGTTGCTTCCAATAATATGGGAGAAGACAGTAAGTGTCTGCAATATATGTGACACAGTCCCCAGTAAAAGGAGCCTGTAAGCCATTCTGCTTAACTGACTGTCTAAGATCTTTATAAACCTGATAGGGCAAGGCTTTATATTTCAATATTTCATCTTAGCCCCTTCCACTGTAGTGAGAACAGGAAAAGCATTAAGTTCAGACACAACTTTTTTCTTAAGTCCTTCTTCTAAACATCTCCCCAATGCAGTTTTGAAAGGTAATTTTCTGTTTTCATAACTGGTAGCAGGCAAATCTGAGTTTATAGCAGGTGAAGGCAAGGAAGAATGAGGAGGAGTTAGGAAGGGGTTGAGTGAGTCACATGGCACAGTAGGAAGAGGTGGTAGTTGTAAGGATGGGTTAAATGGTGTGGAGTCACAGGGGGTAGCTGGTTGAAGTGTGTGTGGAAGGGGGGGTGGTGAACACACCGGAAGAGGGGGTGGAGGTGGGGGCACCACAGAGGGTGGAGGTGGAGACTCCAGAGGCTGCATGGAGGAAATGGGGGTCTGGGCTAAGGAAAGGATTTCCATGGATCAAAGATTGTGGTGGCAGGGTGGTGCATGGAATAGCAAGACAGTATAGATAAGGTCCATATAAAGGCAGGTTAGCTGGTTTAGGCTCAGTAGAAAAATGTGAGAATGTCTGGCTTTCAGGCGTGACAGGAACAGTTTGTGCCTGAGAAGAGGAGGAAGAAGGAGAAGTGGAATTGGAAGTCTGAGGAGAAAAAGGACTTAGGGAATAGTCCTGCAAAGAAGCCTGTAATTGATTTAGAGCAGAAAGGCAGCGCTGATAAGTCCGAAGTTATTTTGCTGTGACTAGACCAATATTTTTCAGTAAATAATCTCCAATTTGTTTCCATATGTAAACTGATATAGCTATATTCTTGGGAAGAGGTGCAGAGACCACCTATATAACATTCAACAACTTTCTTAATTCTCGGCTGGAACACTGAATTTTACATATCTTTAAAGTTTCTTTCAACTGTATGAGGTGAAAACTGTCTTCTTTAGAATGTAATATACCCACTGTGGCAGTTTAAAAAAGTGAGAGCAAAAGAAAGGTTAAAATTAATTGTTGGTCACTTACCAAGAGTTAGCATGTTTTTTTGGGTCCCTAATAAGGTTAAAGTCAAGTAGTAAAGCTCAGTCAGTAGAGCATGAGACTCTTATTCTCAGGGTTGTGGGTTTGTGCCCCACGTTGCATGCTATTTGTTGTAAATTAACTTAAAAAGAGGTCTGGGGGGTTGGGGCTGCTTGTGGCGCATATAGAAGAATTCACAGCGGGAGCTGGGAACTGGTTTAATCAATACAAGGTTTATTAGGGTGAAACAGGTAAAAGGCAAAATAAGCAATTATCATCAAGGGTTAAGCGTACACTAGGTCTATAAAGTGTGAATATGGTTATCAAAGTTTAGTCCCATAAGATAAACAATTATAAGCTTTGGTAAAGGTTTCTCATGGCTGTAGAGGGGTCTAAAAGTTTACCAGCTAGCAGAGTCACACGTGCTCAGTTCCCAGGAGAAGTAGACATGGCGGATGGATGCCTGGGGCA